>NC_086179.1:80269271-80570575 GCF_023053635.1 Elgaria multicarinata webbii | reverse complement strand
TGGAGGCATTCCCAGCTGACCAGAAAGTGAAGAGGAAAACAAAACGAAAAACTGTTGCCAGCGACACTTACTATTACCCAGTAACTTGTTAATCCAAACGCTGTAATTAGCTCTATATTCATACTTCTGGTTTTGCAACCAGCCAGAAGTCATGTTAAGTTTTCAGAGAGCCTGCCAAGCCAGACTTCTTTCAGACAGAACTTAAGGCAAAGAGAAACATGTGGTAGGGGGGAAAAGAGACAAGGGTAAAGGAACCAAAGAAATGGTGCTGTTCTATTCCTTTAAAGTCACTGAAGTGAGTGCAAATGTAAACACAAATGCTAAAGTTGAAACTATAGGCGTGTGCAAGGGGTGTGCCGGGTGTGCCCGGGCACACCCTAATGTCTCAAGCATTAAGCCAAATTAAGGGGATCTTTGAGAAGGGATCCAGAGGGGGATGCAGACACAGTGGAAATGGCGCTCTGGCTGTCCTGCCACTGCACCGAAGAACCGCTGCCCCCAAGAGAGCACCATTGCTCCTGGCAGCAAGAGTGAAAAGGAATTGCTCTGCTGGGAATCTCTCTGCTGAGAGCTACGCTTCAAAGAGGCCAAGAGGAGGGGCCCTGAACATTAAAATTGCCTCATCAGCCCCTCTTCCGCCCCGTGTCACCACAAAGCCCCACCAATGCTGGAGCTTGAGAAGCGTCTCTTCATCCCCCACACCTGCAATGGCCCTCCCAGAGTCAGGCAAGCCAAACGTGGAATAGGGCACCAATGTCTATAGTGTTTAATAAATATATGAATAAAAATATTGTCCTTTATTGATTGAGTATTCAATAAATGTTTGCCTTTAAAAGTAATAATCCCTGGGTGCACACCCTAATGAAATGTGCTGCGCAAACCTATGGTTGAAACTGACTATTCAGGGCTTGGGGGCAAGGGGAGAGGGGGAGAAAGCAGAGGGGGGAGCTCTTGGATAAACATGTGCTGTACAAGAAGGCATAGTTCCAAAGAGAACAATTTGTACTGATTGTTTTACAAATAGAGTCTCCAATTCTATGTTACTCCATGCCTTCTGCGTTCCTTTACATGCATTCCTAAAAATTCTGTATGAGTAGACAGAAATATATTGCTACTAGCTGTACCTGGCGTAACATACACCATTGTAACTTATCTTAAAGTTTATTAATTAAATATCATCGCAGGTGCGTGAGCTGCTTGGGGGCCGCCAATACAGTGCCGTCCGGCAGACCTCAGGGGCAGGGAGTTTGGGGGAGCAGGTGTCCCCCTCTTCCCGGAGTTCCTGTCAGCCTTGGGCTGCCCACCCAGCTCACATGAGATTAGGCCGGGGCCTGGCTCACAGCAGGTGAGCTGCCTCCCACCGGGCCACCAAGGGCCCTGGCCGTGCCTTGCTCATGATCTGGACCCTCTCCCCAGGGTTCCTGTCAGCCTTGGGCCACCTGCCCAGCTTGCATGAGATTAGGTCGGGGCCTCGGCTCGCAGCAGGCAAGCGGCCTCCCACCCGGCCACCAAGGGCCCCAGCTGTGCCTCGCTCATGCTCCAGACCGTGGCGCTGCCCCCTTCGTGGGGGGGGGGAGCGAAGTGGCAGAAAGGGGGGTAGGAATACCTTGGAAAGCCCGGAGGAGTCAGGCGGGGGCTTAGCAACCTGTATCAGCTGACATTACATGTTGTTACTGTTGCTTAGCAACCTGTATCAGCTGAAGCCTTTAAGGAAACATACCTAAGTGTTTTATATAGATAGATAGATATTGTAATTATAAAGTATTTTTTTTCTGGGGTATGAAGTGGGGTTTACACAAACCAACCCAGAAACTAGTCTTTGCCTTTAAATGGATCTAATCCCATATAGTAGTTTATGTCCAGTCATCATAAACTCAGCTTATTTCCAGCCCCAAATGCAGAGGGATTGTTCATTGCTACTACTGGTACTAAATAATCTTAAATCGTACATTTACTTAGCTCTAACAGAAGCAATTAACAACTCTTTTGTATTTGGGGCTGGAAATACAAATCTGGACTAATGGGATACTTTTGCTGAAGGATCATTAGACATCCAACAATAATTTCATAGATCTGATTTATTTTAATACTGGGGCCCTTTTACTGCATTCAGTGAGTGAGTACTAACTCAAAGCACAAAACTGATGCCAATACACAGCCCTTTAATTCTTAGAGTGTTTAGAGCAAGGGTGGTCAACTTCTGGCTGTCCAGATTTTTTGGCCTACAACTCCCAGCAGCCCAAGTCAGCATAGCCACCGCCAAAGGATGATAGGAGCTGTAGGCCAATCATGTCTAGGGCCACAAGTTGTCCACTCCTGGTCTAGAGTCTGATAGGTAGTGTCTAGTGTCAATCAGTGTGTTCTCTAGTCCTGGTCTTATATGCAAGGCATGAAGTATGTATACGATTAGACTCTAATAATGTACATAGCCATGAGTATCAAGACTTCAGTGCATACACAAGTACACCAGGCACCCACAGATCATTCTAAACAGCACATACACAACAACTCATATCCAGATGCCCATGACAGAGTACCGACAACACAAGTCCAATACCGTGTCAAAAAGATGAGACACAGCATGGAAGAACTGAGATTTGCTATTAAAAATAATATATATTTTTCTAAGTGACATTAGAAACATCTCTGTATCATGAAAGTGTAGCTTCCCATAACAGCTATGCCAGGCCATTATATGTGTTCTACTCTAAGGAATATAGTTTCTCGCCATCCTAGAAAGCAGTAGGTAAGACTGTTAAGACCACAAAAAAGTCAACATATTTCATCATGCATACTGTGAATCAACTGCAAACCACTGCAAACCCCACGAGAAATCCCGAGAGTGATTTATCTATCTTTTGCTAAATGTACAAATAGCAATGGATACAGGTGAGGTTAGGTAATCTTCTCACGCATTGTAAGCCATATTCCAACTCCCATCATATGCTAACATGTCCTGCAAAGTCTAAGTTCAAGGAGTCTAGCAGGTTGGCACCTCTTGGATTCAGACGGATACACTATATAATGCCCATTTCAGGCTTAAATCTATTAGTAGCCAGATTTTAATGCATACATTTTGTTATGCTCTTAATTTTAATAAAATGATAATAATGATGCAGTACAATACAAGGGCCTATAGTGATCAAAAAGGATGCTTACACAGAATTGTAAGACATATTAAAAATATCACTGGTCTTACTGTTTAAGCCCAAGACAATCCTGCTGGCCATTCAGGTTGCAGAGAGAATCCTTGTAATTAGATGTGATCTTATGCATACATTTCTACTAGTGGACCACATGCATTCATCATACCACACTGCACCAAGCATGGGTACCCGCTGGACTCTCCATCTGCAATCTTCTCACCCTCCATGCAGGCTGAAGTATAACTAAACGGCATTGGTCCTATTAGGTTTCCCAATGCAATGTCATCATTCAGTGACAGTTTTGACAGACCAAGAGTACCGTCACTGTCACTAGCTAAAGCTAGCGACATGCAAAGCAAGAATATTCTTGGCAGCTGTAACTAATTATTCTCTGTACTGGAGTGTTACTCTAAAGTCTTTCATCCAAGGCGGCAGCGGCTGCTTGGTAGATCTGGCTATTTAATCTAAACATGACTCTTTCACTCAATCTTCAGAAAGACCCTTTTGAAAGCCTACACACTGTCACACTAAGTGAATATTCCATAAACTATTCTCACTATAGATATTCCTTCTCTTCCCTCCCCCACACTCCACCAATGCTGAGGCAGCCCAGGGCAGATTCTTAACGGATAACTTCCACACTAGGTCAGTTCCAGAAAAAAGAACAACATACTTTTCACTGTCCAAAGCACTTCTTTTGTTGATGACATCTCCCTAGACTTCTGGATGATGCTGAGGTCCCTTAGAAGTGTACCAAATGCCAATTAAAATGTCTGTAAGAGTAGACACGCTTCCCTAAAAGGTCACTTCCCCACCACTATGGAACTTTCTCTATAGGCCACCGTTTTATGCATTCTATCTATTTCACACTTTCAGTTCAAACTGAACAATGGTGGTGCCTAACATCACTGTTTCAAATGAACTGATCGTGATCCCTAGAACATGTTCCCCACATCCTCTGCAATGTACTGAAGTTCCATGACGGATATATAATGTTTCCTCAGCAGGAATGGAAAGGGTGGTTTTCAGGACCCTTACAAATGGCTCTAAAACTCCTCTCAAAATTTGGCAAAGCACAGCTGGTGGGATTGTATTCAAAATAATGGAACAGACATTTAACAGGCACTATTTAATCAACTTCTTGAACATGTAACCCAGGTAGGCTGCAGTCCTATATCCACTTACCTGAGATTAAGCCCTATTGAATTCAATGGGATTTACTTCTGAGTAGATTTCAATGTTTATGTGTGATACAACAATTCCAATGTCCATGGAATCCCATTAATGGAACTTTAAACTATGTTGGAAGGAATTGTGGAGCTTTTTTGTAATCAGCTGATTCACATGCTCTTATAATTTCAGTGATTGCATTATTTTTGTGAATCTCTTTTTAAATTCTGGTTTAGTAGGATTATTAGTCTTTTTAGGGATTAAGCCATAAAAGCTTTAACTCATTTAATGTCCTTCAGGGAATAACTGTATCTGTTTTACACTATTCAGTTGGTGCTTACAATGTATGTGTGATGACACATTTGGGTAGGTAGGGCCTTCCAGGATCGCACTCTACATTTAGGAGTAAGCCCAACAGCCTGGAGGTGTGTGGCAGAGAGTCATGGGGGTGAAAAAGAGGAAGGCAGCAGAAGATGGGCTGCAGGTTTACACCAACAGTTACACTGGTAACTGGTATAAGCTGTTGGCAGGCAGGCAGAGGAAGTGGGGACATCCTTAGCACTAAGGGAAACACCCTACAACCCCCAGAAGCTGTTCCTACTTGATGCAGGAATGGCAAGGTATTACAGGGCAATATACACACGACGTATACAACCTATTTTCCTAGACAAGTTATTCATTTGGCTTTCTTACTGCTGTATTGTCGTTTACTTGATGTAAATCAAGAGCACTTATTTTCTTCTCTTAAGCAACGTAGGGTAAACGGAGAGCAGTTAACTATCTGGATCCATTTCAGTCTGGCTTTCAACCCAGTTTTGAGAGTGAATCAGCCTTGGTTGCTCTAGGAGATGATCCACACCTAGAGCTGGAAGGAGGAAGTGTGTTCCTCTTGGTCCTGCAACTATTGATACCATCGACAGTGGCATCCTTCGGAACCAAATCGTCAGGATGGGGCTTGGGACCACGGTTTTACAGTGGTTCCAGGAGGTGCTGCTGCCAACTCCTTGGCTTTTGACCAGTTCTATTTTGTTTCCTCTGCTCTTTAACTTGTGAAGCTGCTGGGACCATTTGTCCACAGGCACCAAATTGCCTAATCCTGTACTATGGCCTCTAAAACAGGAGTAGGCAATTGAGTGTCCTCCATATGTTTTGGGCAACTCCCATTAAACCTGACCATTGGCCATCTTGGCTGGGGCTAATGGGAGTTGTAGTCCAAAACACATGGAGGGCAACTCCTGTTCTAAAATTTTAAAAAATAAAACCCAAGAAAGAAAGAAGCCCACCCTGTCCTTTCTGCGTGCGTGCGTGGGTCCGCCTCAGCACGTGGCCTTCTCTTGTTGCTCCTACCCGCGCCGCCTACAGGGGATGCCTGCGGGAGGCCGAGAACTCCCTTCCCACAATCCCTCCCCGCCCCGCTCCGCGTTACCCCCTCAGCCCTGGTCGCCTCACCCCAGAGGCTGCTCCCCCTCCGCGGCGGCTGGCTCGGGAGCGAGGGGCGCCTTCCGGCTCCGTTCTCCCTTTCGCCACCTGGGCGCGACTGCGCAGCAGCACGGAGCAGCGAGGCAGCCGGGCTCGCCCGCACGGCGCTGCGCTAGGGGGAGTGTTTAGTGCACTTGCCGCGCTCGTTCGTCGGTCGGTCGGTCGGTGGGTCCGTCCCTCCATTCATTCAGAAGCCAGCCGGGAGGAAGGCAGGCAGGCAGGCAGGCAGGCAGGGGCGCGCTTGCGCTTCCCCCACCCCACCCCCGGTCCTCCCGGCGTCCGCTTGCCTGCCCTGCAGGCGCTGGGGAGAAGCGCGCTCGTTGGCCGGCGGGGAGGAGATGCAGCCGCCGCGGAGCGGGTGAAGCCGGGCGGAGCGGGGCTGGCGTTTGCGGCACACGGGGCGACTCGGAAGGGGGCTCTTCTCGGCGAGGATGCCCGGAGCGGCGGTGGCGGCGCCGGCGGCGGCCGCCTCTGCCGGGGGAGCGGCGGCGACGGCGGGCGCGGGGGCGGCGGCGGCGCCCGGCGCCGGGGGGTTGCTGCCGGCTCAGGAGGCGGCCAAGCTGTACCACACCAACTACGTGCGGAACTCGCGGGCCATCGGCGTGCTCTGGGCCATCTTCACCATCTGCTTTGCCATCGTCAACGTGGTGTGCTTTTTCCAGCCGTACTGGATCGGCGACGGCGTGGACACCCCGCAGGCGGGCTACTTCGGGCTCTTCCACTTCTGCACGGGCAGCGGCATCTCCCGGGAACTCAACTGCCACGGCAGCTTCACGGACTTCTCCAGCCTCCCCTCGGGAGCCTTCAAAGCCGCCTCCTTCTTCATCGGGCTCTCCATGATGCTCATCATCGCCTGCATCGTCTGCTTCATCCTCTTCTTCTTCTGCAACACCGCCACCGTCTACAAGATCTGTGCCTGGATGCAGCTGAGCTCCGGTAAGGCAAGGGTTAAAAATCGCACCTTCGCCGCGGCCTCCGCCCGCCCCGGGAGGGAAGGAAGGAAGACCCGGGGACGTCCGAACACAGCCTGACCCCCCACCGGGACGTCAAAATGGGTTCAGGGGTGGGGGGGAGGCAAAAACTCCCCAGAAATCTTACGTGCCCCCAGGGGCAAGAAGCGCCTGGAGAGTTCGACATAGGGAAAGGTGGAATTGTATGCATCGGGGTTGACAGATGTCATAGAAGGCATAGGTTGGCCTTTTCGCCTTTGGCGCGGGGAAAGGTTGGGAAATGTGACATCGTGTGGAGCGTTGGCTTTCACGGGTTAAATATCTCTGCAGATGAAGAGCTGGGTAGTTAATAGAGAGAAACTTAAATGTGCCTACAGCTGTCAAGGGATGTCTGGGGTAAAATGTTACTGGGGAAGGTGTGTGTGCTTTGAGAGATGGTGTGTAGGGACGCATGATCACACATTGGATGGGTGAAGGTTGCTTGCTTCCAAACACAGAAAAAAGGACTGAGGGCACAGGTGCACTAGCGTTGGTCATTTTGGACTGACGGGGTGATCGTGTCTCTCTAGGTCTGGGTGTTACACCACAGCATGGTACATTGTAGTATCTGTACGGGAAACATAAGGCTGTTTCTGTGCTTCTTCCCAAAGAGTGTGATGTGTATGTGTCTTCCCCAAGGGAGGAGACTTTGCAATGGCAAGAGCAACATTTAACTCGCAATGAGAAATCTGTCCTCTGGCAGGGACTGGTACTGAAGTAAAGGTCATGGGGAAATGGTAATGAGAACCTTGGGGGATGCTGGAAAAAAATCCCACGAGACAGGAGAAGTTACTCTGTTCCTGAGGTGCCTTTGATAGAGGTGTTGGTGACACTTGCTATGGTGAATCGATGCTGCCTCCCAGCATGGGGGAGGTCTTGCTACTCATGTTGGGTTGAGAGGAAGCTGGGGCCATGCTTTCGTTTGCAAGGTTTGGTTTCTCCATGTGGTAGTAGAATTGGGTTGGTGGGTGGTGGACCAACAGTCATGCAGTGGCACCCTCTGAACGTTGACCTGGAGGTTAAGTACCATTGGGTGCTGCTGCACTTGGCCCAACACAAGTGTGCGAAGGATTGCAGCCTTAATCTGCAACTTCCATGTGAGGTGTTCGTTTGGCTCCCTGAGGAAAGTGAAGAAGTGGGGTTGCACAGTCTGTGACTTGAGCGGATGTCTGGGCATCTTCAGTGTCTCTCTCATGTTTCAAGCAAAGCTTAATTTTGGTTTGACAGAGAGAAAAAAATGGCCATGTGACAAAAGAGGGCGAAAGATCCACAGAAACTCTTTTCCATCTCAACGTCTAAAATGCTTACAGCACCAAAACACTGTATCAGGGCAGCCATTTATAAATGAAGGTTTGGGTCGGATCCGTGTTATCAGGGCTATCATTAATATGAATCTGGTTGTAGAAGGGGCAGGCATGGACACTAATCGACTCCTTAGAAGTGGTCTAACATTCTGGGTGCTGCTTGTAGTGTAAGTCTGTCCTTGGAAAGCACTTGAGGGGGTTGGTTAAAAAAAAAAAGGCTTGGTTAAGTTTAAATGGCAATTAATTGAACCTCAAGAAGGGAGGAGGCAAATGACAGAACTTTTGTATGTTCATTTCAAAACTTACATATTTTGGTAGTAAGTGGAAAGAGGAGGAAGGAAATTCTGGGTAAAGAAAGCAATAAATATTTTTTTATTGAATAGAAAGGGTGATTAATTTGAGGGAAGACAAGTATATAAAATCTAAGCAGAAATCTTGCTTGGTTTTCTGCCACAACAATAAGAAAAAACTCCTGCAGATTCAAGCTTTTGCTGTGGGAATAATATGGTTAAAAACAGAGAGCAATGTCTCCAAAATGTGTATTATTTAGTTATCTAATAGAAATTATATTTGACTGCTATTTTTAGCCGCATAGAGCTTTCTATAGCGCTGTATGCTGTACAGATTTAGGTTGTCATTCAGAAATAATACCTGATTTGAATGTTTGATACTACTGGATGTGCATTTGCAGATGGCAATTATTTATTTAATTTACTATTTCCCATTCACGTCGGATTCTGTTCAAAATTATTTCAGAGTTTATACTTTCACTTCAAGTCTGATCTAATTCATAAAATTTTGGATTGAAATGAAATAGTAGGATGTGATATCATTATATGTATCTAGGTAAATACGGGATAGATGCAAGTGCTTTTTTCAAAAATTTGTAAAATATTCAGATATGTCATCTGATTCCTTTTGGTTAGTTTTCTGGAAAGAACTAAAAGGTGCTAATTAGTGCAGGTTTAAATTCTTCTAATCTGTAACCAAGGAAAATATTTTGTGTAGATTTTTTAAATACTGGATATGTACAGTATATTATATATATTAGGTATAGCAGGGTGGGCAGAAAGTAGATCTCCAGTTGCTTTGGATTTCAACTCCATCATTCCTGACCATTGGCTATGCTGGCAGGGTCTTCTGGGAGTTCAAGTCCAAAAATCTGGAAATCTACCTTCTGCTTACCCTTGATGTATGGGGTTGCAGAATAGCACAGGATTTGTTGTGTTCATGACTACATATCTGTGTTTCTTCTGCTTGTGGGTTTTTCAGAACACAGTTATCTTAATATTGTACATTAATACTTACTGCACATTAACTTAAAGCATGAGGACATTCTCCTTTAATCCCTGATGTCTTCAGTGGATTTGATAAAAGACTAAAAGATTTCAATAAAACTGCCAACATTTTCACAGCAATACTCTGGATTTTCCAAACTGCTAGATTTAATGTAAATTCTACTTCCGATCAATTCTGACAGTGACACTAGTATACAGTAACCTCGTTCACATAGCACTAACCCATGATTTGGTTAACCTTTGGTTTGTTACCCTACCCATGGTTTCTCTGGCAGATGATCGAACAAACTGTGATTTGTTTCCTCAATCTCTGGGTTGTTTGTTTCCCTTCTTTTTTGCCCACTCCCTCCCTGTATCCCAAATGCCTTTGTGGTGCTGTAGTACTAGCATGTAGAGTGGTTCTTGCATGCTGCCTCTGTAGCCTAGCAAAACAACCCAAGAACAACCCACAGTTCTGGGGTCACACATAATGACAACTTATGGTTTAAACAATCCAGTGATCACAACCAAAAAACATATCATGACCCAGTTTACATGACATGCCGAGCTTATCAAGGGTTGTTTAACTGCAGTGTGTGCCAGGCAACATTCTGAATATGCAACACCCATTTATTTAACCCTCAAATAACTCCTAGTGGCTGAGTTCACATGACAAGCATATTTAAAATAGTGCCTGGCACACGCCGTGGCTCATCGTGGTTTAAACAACCTGGTGTGTTGTGGAAACTGGCCCAGTGAGTTCTCCTTCTGGGTTGTTTGTGGTTAATAAGTCGTTATTAACAACAACCCAGAATTCAACAACACATAGGTTAAATAAACTATGGGCTTGCATTATGTGCAAATGAGGTCATTGTATTATTTTGAATTTAATCTGAGGACATTAGTGCAATTCACATTTGATAAATAGCTGTATGCCCAGCAGGGCTATTTTCCAGATGCTCATTTTTTTATTATAAGTTTTAACAAAATAAAACAATAGAACAAAAATTAAAAAATGCAAGTGTAAGTACATACTTCAAAGGCCTCAGTTTCAAATATTACAGCATTCTAAATGAAAAAAGAAAAAAGGAGTAAATTACACATAAACTTCAGTAAAGGCAGACCAAATATCCAAACACAAGTCCATTCGTAATTGGCACCTATCTATCCCTCTTTCAAATGTTGCTAGTGTTGTTAGCTCTTCAATCCATTGCATTATAGGTGGTGAGCTTTTATCTTTTCAATCTTTTAGTAGTCAAGAGGATGTGAAAAATCCATTTACACTGACCATGTGTTACATTCCAAGAAGCAGGTACATAATTTAAGATAACATGTACATCAGGAAACATTAAAGAGCTTTCCAATGCAACTTTATGTGTTTGATGATTTCCTCCTAAAAAGAGGCAACTATTGGACATTTCTAGAACATTTGAACAAAAGAAGCATTAACTGTATGACACCTCCAACAATTAGACAAAGCATTGTTAAAGAGACATTGTGGCATCCAATAGACACGAAACAAACGTTTTTTGCTGAATAAGACGTAATCAGAGGTCCATAGACATATCAGATGCCAAAACTGTGCTCCATTGAATAGATAAAATAGGGCATTCCAATTCCCTGTTCTATTCTTGCTGAAGACCCTGCGTATCATATTTATTCACTGATAATAAGTATTTATAAACAAGAATCATGGGTCGATATACCTGGTCAGTTTCAATGTGTTTTCAGTAGCAAAGGAGACTCCGAGGCTATAAAAGCTGCAAGGCCTAATCTAGATTCTAACAAATGTTGCAGATGCAAGATGTGTATCAAGACGTATAATACAGATCGCTAGATCAGAGAGACCATATTGAAACCATTCTCAGGTGGTCTCGGTATTAAGAGAAGTTGATAACTTATTTTCACCTAAAGCTTTTGACCTATCAGTGAATTAAAGGAGCACTGTTGTGAATGAACACTGTATCATGCCCCTTAAATTTTACTAAGATAATTTACTAAAACAGTTGCCAGGTGTGCACATCACTTTAAGCCATGACTCACAAAAATGTGAGTTAGCAGTGTGTTGGTACGTATGTGCACCTGCTTGTTCGTGCTGTGTCCCTTCCTTCCTGTGAGGGTGTTACGAACCAGGAAAAAGAGAGCTTTATATGATGTCTGAACATGGGGTTATGGCTTATTACTTTTAGACTAGCCAGGATTCATAAGCCAACACCTGGTTTAAAGATGGTTTACAATCCAGGCTTGTTTGGATGAAATAAACTAAAATCCTGGGTTTAGATGTTACACAAAGCTCTTGCTTTCCTGACTTGTTTGCCCACTTGTGTGAGGGGAGGGGTAAAGTGAGAGCCAATGGGCTGTCTGCATAAGCTAACTGCTTATTTATATTCTGGTTTATAGGGCTGGAATTTATGTGTCTTACTCTGTACTGCCGATTGTCATGAGTAGAACATTTTTCATATTCCAAGGATGGACTTGGTATAAAAGACCACTCCTTCCTATACATATGTAGCCAGGTTAAGTAGGTAGTTCAACTCCATAAGTATCTTTATGAATGTACAAATGAGCAACACAACATTTGTATTTTAAAGCTGCCATTTTTAAAATATCTAAACTTTCTGTTTGGATTTCTGCCAATGTCCTCTGCATGTATACAAGAGCAAAATTCAGGATTTGTTTTTTACTTTTTTCCAAGCCAAAATAAAAGGAAGTTGAATGTTACTGAAGCTGCATGTATTTGAAGTGACTGGAGTGGAGACATGCAAACAGGAAATCCCTAAAGAAAAAATACCACCCAAATGAATGTACACACACAGAGGATTTTTTTTAAAAAAATGAGCACATAATATTGTGGTCTTGCAATTTTCTTTGTCAGAGTTTGGGAGTTAAAGAACAACCAGAATGCTGTGTTCTTGCTTCATTTTAGTTGTAAATTAATAATTCCATTAAAATCACCCCTCATAATGAATGAATAGATCTTATGAAGAAATACTCAATGTGTCTTAGAATTTATATAGGGGAAATGAGACACAGCTTTGAAATAACAATTTTTGAGGGTAGCCAAATTAGTCTATTGAAACAACAAAGAGTCTTGTGGTACCTTAAAGACTAAAACATTTATTCTGGTACAAGGTTTTGTGGACTGTAGCTCACTTCCTCAGATGCATAGAGTTTCAAGTTTCTACCATATTTATTTATTTATTTATTTATTTGATTCTACTAAAAAAGTGGCAGTCAAGCTGGTGTACAAAACAATTTTGTTGTTGTTTATTCGTTCAGTCGCTTCCGACTCTTCATGACTTCATGGACCAGCCCACACCAGAGCTTTAAGTTACAATAAAACTTAATAGTTAAAGAATACAAACAGCCACAGCCACAGATCCACTTACAGGCCAATGGCATTCTTGAAAGCAGAGAGGAAGCAAACCTTGGGAGAAAGTTCCACAGTGCTATCTCCAGAATCCGAGGCAGTAAGCCTGTGTATACCCATTGCTGGGGAACATGGGTGGGAGGGTGCTGTTGCACCATGTCCTGCTTTGTTGTTTCCTGGTCGACAGCTGGTTGGCCACTGTGTGAACAGAGCGCTGGACTAGATAGACCTTTGTTCTGATCCAGCATCAGGGCACTTCTTCTGTTCTTATGAGCGGCCACTGAAGAGGCCCTCTCTCGTATCACTACCAAACGTGCTTCTGACGGTGGCGATTTCAAAGGAAGGGCCCCTCCAGAAGTTCTTAAGGATTGGGCAGGTTCATATGGGAGAAGGCAGTCTTTCAGGTCACCTGGTTCCAAGCCGAACCAGGGCTTTATATTTTGTTTTTTGTTTTTTAAAAAAACAAAGTTCTTACCATTGCCTCCTTTAGGCAAGGTGCACTCACACCTTGCCATTCACCACTGCCCTTACACATTCAGCCACATACAAACACATCACCTGCTTTTATAAGCAAGGAAGGGCAAGCCTCCAGCACACAAATGTTAGGCCTCACTTCTCCAAGGATCTTGTTCACATCCTTGGTCTGTACAATTTGAAAAGTATCCATTGTAATTGGACAAGCAGGACCCAAATTACATCCACTGGACCTGTATCAACTATGGCATCCAAGCTGATTTGTTTTATGTGCAAAGTGTCACTCAAAATTATCACAGTGGGCTATTGAGTGGGCTACTACTTCTTCTTCTGGCCCAGAACATAACAGGTCTGTGACCACCTGAAAAAGCTGTGCTGGTTGGACAACTCTGAGCAGACATAACAATTTCTTCACCGCCCTCATTGCCACAGAGTAGTTTTCAAATGAGGTCCTGAGGTTAAAAAGGACCAGATTTTCAGCCTGTGTTCAGTCAGATTCATCCTATGTTTTCTGCCAACATGGAACATCAAGTGGGACATCAACAAGTTAATGTCCCACTTGTTTCATTGCCCACAGCACTGGAAAACCAGGAGGCTCATTGGGCTCCACTCCATTGGACAGGAAACTCAGGAGTGATTGTGTCAATGCCTGGGCCATTTCTCTGTTCCAACGATTAACCAGGGCTTTGGCAGAATCGCCTGCTGTGGGGACGGGAGTATCCTCCTGAGACATCAGAAAACCATCCAGAACCATCAGTCTCTTGGGGGGACCATCCTAATTGCCCCCCTTCCCCTACTGTGTCTCCATACATATACAGTACAGTATAGGTCCTTTATATAAATCTGAAACTTTCCATAACACTCCATGCATCTGATGAAATGGGCTGTATTCCACAAAATGGACTATATTCCAGAAAAGCTTATGCTAGAAGCTATATACAAAACCAGTCAGTGTTTGTTTCCAGATGAGTCAACTGATCTGTAACTGATAGTGTTGTACATACAATACACATGTTGTAATTTAGCAAAATCATGCTCATGGACCTTGAAGTTCAGACTACAAGATTTCTTTTAAGCAATCAGCTGTGAGGCCCTAAGCTTACCACAACCCTCTCTGACATCAGAGCATTGAGCCAATAGTAAGCAGGTAGGCTGGGATACCATGGGCTTACATTGATTAGGCCCTTTGTTACAAGTTAAGTCTAGGTAGCAGATTTGCAAGAAGGTCAGGATCACTGTCAAAAGGTGGGCTTGTGAACTCTCTTCTTAACTGTAAGAGCTAACTGGGTACGGTGCTTTTGCAAAAGTACAATACCTTTCGCTATAAGTGGACTAATCTTCTCTGGAAATGTGTGTCTGAAAATACTGACCTCTAATCTAGCAGGAGATTAAAAGTTAATTCTATTTTGCAATTACCTGCTTACGTATTTCTAAGACTCATGAATAGTCAAATAATTGGTCTATCCTTAATAGTTTATGTGGGTTTCCTTTCTCCCCACCCCCTTTTTTCAATTAGTGGATTTCACACATTTTACAAGGAACAAAGAGAGCATATTTTAGTTGAAGTGCTTTTGTAATTCCGTCATGTGTCAAGGAAAGGACTAACCTGGCTTCACGCTGCGAGTTAACAAGAACCAATGAGGTGAGTTATGTGAAGCCAAGGTGAGGCTGAAAATGCCAAGACTATCCTGGCAGGCTGAAACCCAAAATGCTTGGGAAAGCTGTAGAGGTGGGAAAGACAGAAGTTGTCTTATCAAAATATTGTCAAACCATCTGCACAAACAAATATGTTCAACTGAACCTAGTCACGGTGTTTGTATGCTTGTCCATGACTGTTAATCATGGTTTATGAAGCTGTGGATGACCGCTACACCCGCAGCCCCCTCCTTCATCCACCCTTCCACTCTCCCCTTGTGCACCAGCTTCATTGCAGCAACCCTGGCTTGCATTCTGATAGAATTCCCTGGTGCGACACTGGCTTAAGTAGTTATTCTGGTTTCATTGGAGGCTGGTGACTCAGATGTCAGTGGGTTGGTGAATCTGCTTCGAGTTTCAATCAGAACCATGCAGAGCTCCAAAGGACCTGTCCAAGGTGCTTCTGTGCCTTGGACAGCTCCTTTAGAGTTTGACTGAAATCCAGAGCAAATTCACCTCCCCACTGACATTGGAGCCACCAGCCTCCACTGCCTGGTTCGTTAACCGACTTTATGCCAGAAATCCCCAGTGATCAGAGGGAAATTCAGGCTTAATGCAAGACAGGTTCACTATGCTGAAGCCAGCACACAATGAGAAGAGAAGAGGGAGGACTGTCCAGCTGGGGCACTCGTCCGTGGCACCATGGTTTATGAAGCAAAAGATGAACGTACAAATGTGCCCATTCTATAACAATCAAACCAAACGTGATGTTGAACTGTCGCTGCTGAGGCCATCAGAGGGAAAGGAAGCAGCAGTCAGGCACCTCCCCATCGTGCCTGGGTCCAGCTCCAGCTGAGAGCCCCCTCCCTCCTGCTACCAACTGTTGCTGCTGAGGCCATCAGAGATGGAAAGGAATGGGCAGTCAGGCATCCCTCTGTCATGCCTTGATCTATATGAGGCTATTAGAGGGAGAAGGGAAGGAAGCAGCTGCTGAACTTGCAACTAAGAATCTAGTGTCTGGATTTGCTGCTTCTTCCCCTCCTCCCTCCCAATCCCCTTTCTTTTGGTGTCATGTTTTTTAGATTGTAAGCCTGTGGGCAGGGACTGTCTTAAGAAATACTTTTGTAAGCTGCCTTGAGAGCCTTTTTGGCTAAAAAGCGGGATAAAAGTACTAAAATAAAATAAATGTTGGGATTTTTTGATTGGAACTCCAGATGCCTTAATTTTACAAACAACAACAACACCTGCAGGGACCCTGGAGCTGGTTGGGTCTGTGGGGCCAGTGGGTGGGGGAGGCTAACCTTTTGCCCTGCACCATATTCCTGCTCTGTGTGTGTTTTAGTGTTAAAAAGATCTTTGCCTGTATTAAGATCTTAGTTTGTACAAACTAAGGAACTCATATTAAGACCATCCAGGAATGCTTTTATTTGGAATAAGGGAAGAGTGTACATGTACATTGATGGTGCTATATAAATAAATAAATAATAATAAAATAATAATAATAATAATAATAATAATAATAATGAAGTGGCAGAGGCAGTTTCTGCTTACTATGCCGGCAGTCTGGCCACTAGGAAGGAATCTGCAAGGGCAACAGGAAGGAATTTGGCTAGAGTCAAAGAGGACTAAATTGTCCCCTTTGAAGCTGCTCTCAGCCCCATGGTGGGGGGGGGGGAAATACTGGTCTACTATGGAGTAAAGAGCAGCTTTGATGGGGACAAAGCTAGATTGGGAAAACAATCCAGGGGGGAAATGATTTAACTTCTCACTCTCTCTCGTTCTTTATCTCTCTCTGGCCCTTTCTACACCTAAGGATTATCCCAGGAAAATGGAGGGATCATCCCTGCCTGCTCCCGGGATCCCCTGTGTGTCATTTGCATGCACAGGGATGACCCTGGGACGATCCCTGGAAAAAATGCAGGTGTAGAAACAGCCTCTCTCTCTCTCTCTCTCTCTCTCTCTCTCTCTCTCTCTCTCTCTCTCTCTCTCTGTCACACACACACACACACTGAACAGCAACAGAATTTAAAACTCTCTTCTGACAGATTCTTTGCCTGGGTATCAGGTCTGTTCTAAAGCTGAATGAGGGAGTAGAGATTACTACATTACTTCAAACTGTGATGTGCCATTTTGCAGGGTGGTATAGGTGACTGCCTTGGCAAGCAGTTATAACATCAGGGTCACACAGGTGTCTGTATTTGCCCTGTGTCTCTGCTTGCATGGGAAAAAGCAGCTTCTAGCGATGGAGAGTGTTGCTGGATGGCCCAAATGGAAAACACTTGGACCTGGTTAAGCACTTGCACTAACAGTTGACCATTTCTAATGAAATCTGAAATCTGAGCGGAATATAGCTAAGAAGGCTAGTGTTAGTTTCACAGAAAACCTTGGGGCGGGGGAACTCAAATTGTGTTTAAAAAGGTGTCAGAAAAAGTAATACAATGTCTTTTATAAGAAAATAAAGCAGGAATGATGAAACCATGAAGACTAGATCCAGCAGAAGCTTTTTATGCAACAAAATAGCTGTTTTTCTTATCATGAAGGTATATGCACTTAGGTTAGAAATCTGGTATCCAACAATAGAGTTCTTGTTTGATCTGGGGAAGAAAATAGAGATGGCTTATATCAGGAATGAAAATCTGTAATGTGATGAAATGTGATGGATCTAATATCTGAAAACCTGCACTATGAAGAATAGCAAGGTCACAGTGTTGAGGAAGAAAACTGAAAAGTTGTTTTGTCTTCAAAATGGAGGTATGTGAAAAGGCTGCAGAATTTGCTATAAGGGGCTATAATTTATTTAAAAAATAGGTTATGGATGGTTAGAATATGTATCATTATATGGACCAGTGCTAATCCCAATTTTGGAAGATGGAAATTATAGCTGTATTCCTTGCATTTGAGGACACAATAGCCTCTAAAATCCATTTATTTAAAAATGTTCATATTCATATTTGTTCAGGACTAAGAGTTCCAGGAAAATGAGGATTTGTGGTTTCTGAAAGAGGTAATTAATAAGAGGAGGATGTTATATGTTATTGAAAAGATAGGCAGATATGAGTTGGTATATTTTTAAAAGCTGTATCACTCCTGAAGAGTTACTTTGGAAAAAGCACATTACGTGACATCTTACAGAAGATTATTCTGTTCAATTAATTGGCTGAATGGAATTTGAAATGTATCTGAAATAACTCTAGAATGAGCTGCTTTTAAAGAGACTACATAGCAGCATTGATGGGCATTGCTTTTATCTTTTCTTTTTCATTTTACCCACCGCATCTCCTTTGTAGCCAACAATGCATTAATATTTGGGAGAGCTGATCAGGTAAACTAAACATCAGATTAAATGGGATGTTAAAAATCAGTGGGGAAATATGTCTTGTGAAACATAATGTGATTAATGTAAGATTGCCATGGTATACTTTGCCACTATTAATTTTTATTTATTTATTTATTAAAACATTTATATCCCACCCTATATCACAAGGACTAGTAGCCATTGATAGTCTTATCCTCCATGAATTTGTCTAATCCCCATTTAAAGACATCCAAATTGGTGGCCATCACTAAAACTTCTGGTAGTGAATTCCACATATGAAGAAGTATTTACTTTTTCCTGTCCTGAATTTTTCACTATTCAGCTTCTTTCCATGATCCTTGATTCTAGTATAATGAGAGAGGGAGAAAAATGTCTCCCTATCCACTTTCGTCACACCAGGCATAATTTTGCATACCTCTATCATATCTCCCTGAACTCACTCCCCCACCCCCACCCCCACCCCCACCCCCTAAGCTAAATAGTCACAGCCATTGCAATCTTTCCACTTAGGCTTCTGCTCCTTGATCATTTTGATTGCCCTTTTATGCACCTTTTCCAACTCTATTACACCCTTTTTGAGGTGTGGTGACCAGAAATGTACACAGTTTTCCAAGTGTGATTGCACCATAGATTTGTATAAAGGCAGGATAATATTGGCAATTTTAGTTTTGATTCCTAATTATGCCCTGCAAGGAATCTGCCTTTTTCACAACAGCCACACACTGGGTCCACCATACCTCCAAGATCTCTTTTTTGGTCAACCACCGCTAGTTTGGATCCCATCAGCATATGTATGAAGTTGGGAGTTTTTGTCTCAATGTGCATGAGTTCACATTTGGTTCCTCCTCCAACACACACACACACACACACACACACACATATCTAATGTGATTGGAGGCCATTTTACTACCCAGGACATTTCCCAATATATCCTAGGGAGGTAAAAGCCCCTCAACCTGAAATATGTCTGTGGTGTCAGAATAACAATGTTTCAATTTCAAAATATTAGAAAAGTATCATAACTGGTTCTTTTTTTTTGTTTGTTTGTTTTTTGTTGATTGCTTAAACTAGTTTTAGGTATATGTGTGTCTCTATGTGTGCTGTATGTTTATATATTTATATGTAAATGGTTGTTATAATGTATTTTAAACTTTTTAATTTTTGTAAACTGCACAGAGAGCTTCGGCTATTGGGCAGTACAGAAATGTAATAAATGAAAGGAACTGTCAAGGTCAACATTTAGGTAAAACTTAATTATTTCGAAGGACTAACATTTCTGGGCTGGTGGGCTATTTCTCTAGCCCCATAAGGAATCTGTCTCTGGTAAGGTAATCTGGTATTCTCCAATGAAATCCCATGGTTTGTGCCAACCTATTGATATCCAGAGTAGTTAAGCCTGCTTCCCCAGTCCAGTTTCCTTTGGAAAAACCAAATACTCCCCCTCAAATGTTGCTTCATTTTGGAAACATAAAGACACCCCAATAGTAAAATCAATAGATTTGGGAATATTTTATGCCTCACATTGGGGTCCCCCCCCAAAAAAAACCCATTGTGGTAAGAGGCTAACATTTGGGAATATTATGCAGATGACAGAATGCAACAATGTCATGGGAAGATTACATTGTGAATCTACTGAGTAAATTCTGTAATGTGAAGTACACTTGGGGAGCCTTTATAACCCCACAAAATTGGAGGAGGACTGATACGTAGCAGAATGTCTACATCAGAATTAAATATGTATGTGGCACTCGAAAGGGCTCGGAGGTTTGTTTTTGGTTCGTTTTTTCACATGTGAAGGCATATTGTGTGCTCCAGTGACACACTGAATAAAGTCTGCTATGTGGCTGTTTTCTACATTTGTATTCCTTGTTTCTGTTAATGAACATATATCTAAGACTCTCCCCTCTTTTACGTAAAATGCTTCTCTTAAAATACGTTTATGTATACTCCTTGGACACTCTTCTTGTCTTTGGCATTTTCCTGCCTTTTTGTAGCTCAGCTTTCTGGGTTTATCACCTTCTCCTTCAGTTATCTTGTGTATTGTGCGAAGTTCTGATATGGTTATTGTAGCTTTACTGTAAGTATGACAACACAGTTCTGTATTCCACCCCCTGCCCATGGTCTATTCCTATGGACTGCTACCTGGCTTGCATTGCTCAGCTGGATTTTCCCCTCATAGTCTCAGAACTTGGGCTATAGTTCAGTCTGTAACTTTCCTGTCTCTCAGTGAACTACAGTGTTATCCTCTTTAGTAATGGGGGAATAATACTACTTAGATGTAGGTTTCTTATTTTAAAATATGTGTGTGTGTATCTTGAAAGGAAATGGGAAGAAAAGTATTCCATGCATATAATCTCTTTGATTTGCCCATCCGCATGGTGTTCCTTTATCTCCACAAAGGCTCCTCCAATCCTTATTCTCAGTCCTTCCTGTACAAGTTTATTACCATTTCTTTTAACTTAAATCTGCCTGTCTTTTGTTTCCTGGTGTTAAGAAGCTGTAAAGTCAAAATGTGCATCATTTTTCTATGAAATTTCATTAGTAAAGGTCATAGAACACAACATTTGCATGTGACAAAGATTAGACTTGTTTTAGAGGCCTTGCTGATGATAGGGAGGATTCATACCCAACTCACCTGATTCTTTACCTTCATCTTGTATGAAGTTCCTGGAGACTCCAGGTTCAGATAGGAATTCTTTCTTGGCCAGCCTTTTGAGCATCCTTCAATCCCCTCCTTAACTTCAGCACCTATTCTTTCCTTTAAAGGAATGACAACGGATGTACAAGACCAGCAGGACTGAAATCTGTCCCATCTTTCCTTGGGATGTCTGAGATCCAGTTTCCTCCATGTTGCTTCAGCTGTTAATGTTTTGCAGCATAATCTTGTACATGTTTCCTTAAATGTCAATCCCATTGAGTTCAACAGGGCTTACTCCCAAGACACTGGTGATAGGATTGGAGCCTTAGATTGCATTGATGAGGTTTATGCACCACTAGGAAATGGGGTATAAATAATGTTTCACAGCTGAATGCCCTAATTCCATGCCTGTTGGATAGCCCCTCTCCTATATGATATGGGGTGGCAAAATTTCCATGGAAATTTTTCCATTTAATAAGTTCATTAGTAACAATGGATAAATGGCAATTGCAAAATACAATATTAGGCAAGCTCGGCAGTTTCAAAGTTGTAATTAATAGTTTTCAAGTGATTATCCCTAGCAGGCATGTGATAGAATACAAATATGTAATTGAAATACATATATTTCTAAGTGTGAAATGAAATGAATAAGTAGTACTAGCAAAATTGAAGGTGCCCCAACAAACTTAGTGGAAGAAAACTGAACTCTGTTGAAATAGATTAGGGTCTGTCAACATATGCACAGTTCTTTGGGTTGTTCAACTAATTAATTATTGCAGACTTCCCAAATCTGGTGCCCTCCAGATGTGTTGGACTACAACTCTCAGCATCCCCAACCAGCCAGCACCAGATTGGGGAAGGCTGAATTAGCGTGTCAACAGTTTTCAGTGCCTTAGTTTGTTTCTTACATTTAAACAATAAGGGAGGAATATGATATTGGTTTTTTTTTTTAAAAAAATAGTATTAAAATAATATGCCTACATAATACAACACTTAAATCACATTAAGTGTGCTTTAACTTTTTCCCCTCTCAAATATTTCAGGTATAGACTTGTGGTATATTGGAGAAAAAATTAACATGGTGTACTTTATTTAGCTTTGTTGATTTTTACTTGTATATAGTCAACATGCTAAATTAGATCACTTTCTAGTGATTTTCCGATGCAAACTGAAAATTTTCCAATGCAAATGATCCTATTCAAATTAGCCTAATTTGCCTAGGAACATTTTCTGGAAAATCTTCTGGGACATTTTCCAATTCAATGTTTTTTGGGAAAACTCACCAGTACAATACACTTTCTCTGCTCCATAATACTGACAAGCCCTCCACCACCCCATTAACATTTGTTGTTAAGAGTCTTACGTTGGGAGCTAGCATAACTGTTACACATTAGCATGGTACATTATAATATCTGTGGGGAAAACATAGGGCTGCTTCTGTGCATGTTCCCAGATAGTGTGATGTGTATCTTCCCAAAGGGAGGAGACTTTGCAATGGCAAGAGCAACATTTAACTCGCAATGAGAAATCTGTCCTCTGGCAGAGACTGGTACTGAAATAAAGGTCATGGGGAAATAGTAATGAGAACCTTGGGGGATGCTAGAAAGAAATCCCACAAGACAGGAGAAGTTACTCTGTTCCTGAGGTGCCTTTGATAGAGGTGTTGGTGACACTTGCTGTGGTGAATCAATGCTGCCTCCCAGCATGGGGGAGGTCTTGCTATTCATGTTGAGTTGAGAGGAAGCTGGGGCCATGCTTTCGTTTGCAAGGTTTGGTTTCTCCATGTGGTAGTAGAATTGGGTTGGTGGGTGGGGGACCAACAGTCACGCAATGGCACCCTCTGAACGTTGACTTGGAGGTTAAGTGCCATTGGGCACTTGGCCCAACGTAAGTGTGCGAAGGATTGCAGCCTTAATCTGCAACTGCCATGTGAGGTGTTCATTTGGCTCCCTGAGGAAAATGAAGAAGTGGGGTTGCACAGCCTGTGATTTGAGTGGATCTCTGGGCATCTTCAGTGCCTCTCCTTTTTCCAGGGCTAGAAATTTTTGGTCTATGTGCATAGTCCATATATCAAGTTTATAGTAAATTTACTTCAGTTATTCATACGTGAGACCTGAATGAGTGTGGCTTTTGTTTAGCAAATCAGAAATGGGCCTTGTTCTCTAACTTGAAACCGTGTTGTTTAGATTTCCACCAGGATTTCGTTTACTCAAATGAAGCAACTAAAACTTCAGCTATTATACCCCCCCAGAGAAAATTAGAGCAATAGATATTCTCCAAGGGGGGGCTCTTATATATCTTTCAAGATTGTTAGATTAAATCCCAGAAAGGGAAATTATGGATTCTGTCTCTTGGCAAAACATGGGTTTGTCATCTTTATTGCGGACTCCTTTTTCTCCACCCATGAAGACTAATTACAGCTTGGTTCTGTCTTAATGTCTCTCCAGATTGCTGGGGAAAATTCAAGTATACAGCTGGTAAAAGGAGATGAACCAAGTTTAAGTGAAATGTTGCAATAGCATCGTTTCTTGAATCAGATAGTAGTGAGTTCATAAGCAGGTACTTATTTTCATGGGGGAAATCAATGTTTAAATAAAAATAGGAATGAAATGAAGTCTTTTAATTGAGTACCTGTTGGTCAGTTTTAGATGGAGCTTTATTAAAAAAAATTTGCAACTTTTGGCTAGTTTAAAAAACAAAAACAAACTATGTTTAATGGCCCTATGTTTCTAGATTTTTAAAAAGTGGCTTCATGCCTAGGTAACTAAACTGAGGGGAAGTCTACTGCAGCCATTTATTGCAGGATTCTATTGCAGTCATCACTAACGGGGCACATGACATTGACCTGCTCCCGTGGTGATCTTGGTTCCACCTCTCAGTTATACTGGAATATCCCTGACTGCTTTTGTTGCATTTTTTCTGGCTCTCTTGCTTCCATTCTGAAGTACGTGTGTAGTGTGCCCCCCCCCTTTGTGAGGTTATTGCTGTTTGTTGCAAGTTCCAGGCTCAGCAAACAGCCAATCAGCTGTGAGGAGTGTGCCCATGGGTATTGGAGGTGTGTGGGAGTGGACCTGTCTGCCATTTCAGTCCAGGTCCGGGCCGATTCAAAGTGCTGGTATTAACATTTAAAGCACTAAACGGCTTGGGGCCAGGTTATTTGAAGGAACGCCTCCTCCCATAGTACCTGCCCAGACACTAAGGTCATCCTCAGGGGTCCTTCTCCGCGAGCCCCTGCCAAAGGAAGTGAGGCAGGTGGCTACCAGGAGGAGGGCCTTCTCTGCTGTGGCACCCCAGCTGTGGAATGCGCTCCCTAAGGAGGTTCGCTTGGCACCTACATTATATGCTTTTAGACACCAGGTGAAGACCTTTTTATTCTCCCAGCATTTTAACAGTCTATAAATACATTTTAACTTGGTGTTTTAAATTTGTAATTTTGCATTGCTGCTGTTTTTATCTGATTGAGCCTTTATATTGTATTTTATATTATGGTTTTATACTGTTGTTTTATACTTTGAATGGTTTTAATTTTTGTGAACTGCCCAGAGAGCTCCGGCTATTGGGCAGTATAGAAATGTAATTAATTAATTAATTAAATAAATAAATAAATAAAATGTTTTGGATGGGTATCGGTGTTTTCATCGCCAAATGGCTTTGTTTTTTTTTAAAAAAAACAACGATACTCTGCACAGGAGCGCATATTCGAGGGAGTTCATATTACCGCATATGTGGCTGCCCAATGTTGGCAAGAGCACTTGTCGATGTCATCTGCCTAGCCCCGCCCACTTCTGCCGATACACATGCGGAACCAGAGTACCAGGGTGCACGTGCTCCTGGAACGGCAGCCCTGTAATTCCGATACCCAACACTGCCGTGTGTCCCATGAGTGGTAATCGCGGAAGCGGTGAACATTCAGAAGCATCCCTCTTCCGTAGCAAAAGGGCTGCAGGTATAGATTAGTCCTGACTCACAGCAGATTGGGGTTTTTTGCCAAGCAGTGGTTGTGGTCCTTTTCTAGGAAAGAATGTGCTTTAGCATGCTTGTTCTATAGTAAAGCCCAGATCCTGCATAACAGCAGTCAACAGCAGCTGTTAGGTGGATGACAAAATAGGGGTTCATTCAGTCAATGCATTTCTGCACTGCCCAGCAACCAAACATCTCTGGGAGGTTCGCAACGTGGTAAAACCTAAATAAAACCTTTAGCACATAAAATTTATATTAAAAACTGGATGATGGGTGGTTTCTTTTTCTTATCCTTACCAACTTGCTACTAACATGGTAGACATAGCTGACTGAGGCTTGTTCTGGTTGCAACTCAGGAAACATTAGGTAAACCCTGTATTGTTCACCAGTTTGCCTTCCTTCCCTTCTGAGACTAGCTATGGAAAGATTAGCTAAAGTTAAGAGGCTCTTCATTTGATAGAGTTGTGTGGCTTAAGCTCAAGGGACACTAATCAGTTTTGTAACACGCTTTAAAAGGGACAGGTAGACCAAACTAAGAACAAGGCTTGAGGTGGGCCTTTTCTACATAGGCTACACATTAAGGGCCTTTCTACACCTCCCGGCGTTCTCGGAGGGAGTGGGGAGGACCTCACAATATTCTGCTCATGAGATCCTCCCCTTTCTCCATACACGTGCATGACATCCCGGGAGGAAGAAGGGATGTAGCACCTGCCATTTCCCCCTTTTCTTTAACAGAAGATGAGTGCACTTGCGCTCTGACAAAAATGTGGGTAAAAAACCACAAAAACCCGCTCCCTCTCATCCATGATGGGCACAGAGTGCCTGAAGAGCTCTGTGCTCCATGTCCATTTCCTGTCTGAAGAAGCTGGGACGGGTGCCCACACACCTTCCACAGTCTCGGGACGATCCTGAGAGGGTGGGAAGAATTGGGTTTTCCCAGGGATTATTTTTCCCTGGGAAAACCTGTGCTCATCCGCCCTTGCCCCCAGGAGTCCCTGTGCATCGTTTGGATGCACAGGGATTCGGTCGTGACCAGCTCAGATTTTTGGGCTGGTGTAGAAACAGCCTAAGTATTGCTTAGTTCGCATGTCTCCGTCAGCAAGGCCTGTCTTTCTCCTTCAAATCAGCATAATTACTCTGATGCTAGGCTGCTATGGAAACTATTTTACAAATCATGGAGTAAGGACACAGTTGTAATCATCCTGACTTGTTGATGTTCTGTTTACCAATCACCCTTTTTATTTTTATCTGTCAATGCAGACAAGGGAAAAAGCTTATGCCTGTCGGGTAAGCAAAAATTTCCCAACGACTGAAGGAACTTTGATCTGGATCACAGGGGCAAGGCTAAATTTTATTTGCAAGTATGGAGATGAGAAAATAATAGCAAAGGGGCATTATGTAACTAGGGTACTCTGGAAGATTCTTACCCTCCCACTGTAAAGGCATCCTGCTAAAACATTCGAGTCTTTGCCTGCACTAAGTTAGCTCCTGTCTGTAAAAAGTGATTGGACAATAGTGATAGACAATGAGTGGGTGCGGGTGTGAGGCTCAGTGCAGATGTAATGTTCCTTACCTCCTAACCCCACCTAGGATATTGGAAGTAGCCCGTGCAGTTGTGTGACTTTACTCCTCTTGCATCCTTCTAATTTTTGAGCTAAGTACAGTGCAAAATTAGTCCAGTGAGCAAATAAAGCTCACCATGATTTGGCACTGCATGCATGAGCTGGAATGAGCATGAGTAAAGCTTTAAGAAGTGCATGCTCTACCTCTCTTTCTCTTGTGTGGACAACAAGGGCTTTGCTAGAATTTAGCTTCTCTTTCACAGAATACTGGCTTGTTATGTACAAACTGGAGATCATGGTTTATAACAAATTGTCTTCAGCTTAACAAGCCAGCTTTGGAAACCATGATGTGATGTTGGCTTATTTAGAAACTGACCAGAGATTGTTATAAACCGCAAACTGGTTTGTATGTAACAAGCCAGAATTATGTGAAAGTGAAATTAAATGTTAGTGAAGGCATTCTCTCAGCCATGTGGGAGGAAGAGGAGGAAGTTTGAGAGCTGTCGTGCACGTATTGCGAAACCATGGCTTAGCAGCATTACCTCCAAACTAGGCCACTATAACTGTACTAGTGTTAGTGCATGGTTAGCTCCCAACCAAAGAGTTTTCCAACCCAAATCTAGCAATGTGTGAGGAAAATGGACCCAACATAATCCCCATGTAAAGGGGGTACCTCTTTAACATGATCCTTGATTTTATTTATTTATTTATTTATTTATTACATTTTTATACCGCCCAATAGCCAAAGCTCCCTGGGCGGTTCACAAAAATTAAAACCATAATGAAACAACCAATAGTTTAAAAACACAAATACAAAATACAGTATAAAAAGCACAACCAGGATAAAACCACGCAGCAAAAATTGATATAAGATTAAAATACAGAGTTAGAACAGTAAATTAAATTTAAGTTAATATTAAGTGTTAAAATACTGAGAGAATAAAAAGGTCTTCATCTGATCCAGTTCCACTGCTACCATAAATACAAACTCTTTTATTTACTTGTTACTCTTACTCTATATAGTAGCTGGCTATAGGGCAGAATGGACCAGAAGTTCATATACGTAAAACAAAGATATAGGCCCTCTTCAGAAGACACCTTAAACCATGACTTTAACCATGGTGCTTAAGCCAGAAAGCCGGCCCATGTTCAGAAGACACCTTAAACTACAGCTTTAACCATGGTGAATAAGGCTTTTTGCATAAATCACTGTGGTTAAAGCTGTGGTTTAAGGTGTGTTGTGAACCAGGCCATAATACATTTATTTTTAAAACAATGTAACTGTAGCAGAATACAATTTCTTAAATATCAGGTGTGTTATAAATCTATGCTGTACTGTTGTCCACCACATGTTGTTTTCTCTTTTATGGGCCACCCATAAACAACAATGGTGCTACTGTTGCTTTTTGAAGCTGGCTATGTATTAGCTCTAGTTCCACTCCCTATCCAACCTTAAGCCAATTTCCCTGCTAAGCTCCACCCCATTTACTCACAGGCTATACTGAGAACTCTAGACTTGTACTGCCCACTGACCAACTCTGCCAGTGCTGAATCTGCCCTTATATTCCCTCCAGCCAATCAGTTCATTTTGAGCTAGAATTCCACCCTACCCACACTTTAAATGACCAATAGATTTTAATAGAACGCTCAAAAGCCAGCCAATCATATCTAACTACATTTCATTTCCACCCTCCTGCATAAGAAGGCAGGAACCTCACTTAACATAACCACTTCCTTGATAACAACAAGCAACAATATGGCAGTTAAACTGTCAGTTGGCAGACTGCCTGCATAATATTCAAATGTTGTACACTTCTCTGGCCTAGCTAAGAGTAAAACACCATATTTCTCTTTTTTACAGCTAACCCTTCACAAAACAGTCACTATTTCCAAAACAAAACACATTAACAAGTTCAACTTCTACCTTGGGTAAACACAGGCCCCGTTCAGAAGACACCTTAAACCACGGCTTTAACCATGGTGAACAAAGCAAAAAGCCTTATTCGCTGTGGTTAAAGCCATGGTTTAAGGTGTCTTCTGAACACAGCCTGGCTTTCTGGTTTAACTACCATGGTTAAAGCCATGGTTTAAGGTGTCTTCTGAATGGGCCCACAGTTTCTTTACCCTATGGTTGCAAGCTCTGGTTTAAAGCTAACTGTAGCTAGCACTAATGTCAGTGCAGTCAGAAAGGTTGCAACAAACGAACACAGGTGGGGGAATTTGTATGAAGGAGGGACGGCGTGGAAGTGAACAAGCGTATGAGTTGCTTCTGATCTCACAAACCAAGGTTAGTAGATCAGTAATACACTGGACTTGTGTGTGTGTGTGCTCATAAGATTTTACTAGATGTATGAAGTATTTACCTACTCTAGCCTTTGGTTTGGTTTACTTACCTGACAAATTATATGTCATACTATATCGCTGTTCATGGTTAATGTATATGAACCATTAGAAAATGTGTGATATTTCTAATGGTAACTAATGCTACTTAGTGCAGCTTGTTATCATAGTTCTAACAAGTCAAATTTTAATCAGTAATGTAAATGGCTCAATTATATCTTGTGTTAAATTGATGTCTGCCTGACAAGAATAAATGTAGAGAGGGAGCATGAGAAGCTCAATGCCAAGCTTCCCTCGAAGCCATTAATATTCCGTAACAAGCAATTCATTAATATTTTTTATCTGTGTTTTGAGATGCTTGGTTTTTGATTCTATGCTCTTGATAGATACTATAATGAATTATTCACTTGTTTATAAATAAGCATAATAGATCCACGCCATTTACATACAGAATGGGAACACTCACTGTGCACTAATGCAGATCTATGGCTAATGTAGAATACATCTGCACCCCCTCTGTTATCTTAATTGTTGAGGGGGTTCAGGGGTTCATTGACTCCTTTTCTAAGCACCCCACAGGAATATTCACAATTGTGATCATAGCATGGAACACACTCGTTACTTCAAATGGATTCTTATAAAAAAAATTCTGGGGTGGTACAGCTGTGACACTCAGGCGCATACTTTGGGATTTTGTTTTGTTGCTCCCTCTCCCACATGGATTATGTACCCCTTTCCATGGTTCGCTTCAACCATGATGTAGCATTACTTTTGTATTGCAGCTCACCAGAACTACCCTGCAACCAGGATTGACAAATTCACCTCAAACCTTAATTCCTCTGATTGAAAGCAATTCTATTCCAATGCTGCACAAATAGTTTAGGGTGACCATATGAAAAGGAGGACAGGGCTCCTGTATCTTTAACAGTTGCATAGAAAAGGGAATTTCAGCAGGTGTCATTTGTATATATGGAGAACCTGGTGAAGTTCCCTCTTCATCACAACAGTTAAAGCTGCAGGAGCTATACTGCAGCTATACTGTGACCAGATTTAAAAGAGGGCAGGGCACCTGCAGCTTTAACTGCTGTGATGAAGAGGGAATTTCACCAGGTTCTCGATATATACAAATGACACCTGCTGAAATTCCCTTTTCAATACAAAAGATACAGGAGCCCTGTCCTCCTTTTCATATGGTCACCCTAATTGAAAGGATGTTGGAATTTGAGGAGAGAAGGAACATGCAAGTCCATGAAATTCTCCCTATCTCCTAATCATAGTGCCTCCTAATTAAGTACTCTCTAGAAGAGTACTGTTGGGCAAGAGAGTTGTGCGAAACAACCAAGATCATAAATATGGCTGCTGTATCTTCTTTTCTCCTGGGTATGTTCTGTGTCACTAACATCTGTGTGATCGACAAATTCAACAGGTGCATCTGTGCCCAACATGAAGATAAATGATAGAAGAAAACTGTTGAACATCCTTCTTGAAGCTTTATCAGGAAATGACCTTAATTCTAACAATTAAGGGAATGTCACCTTAATTCTAATAATTGATACAGCAACACACCTACGTTTGAAAATGATTTCAGTGGCATGTAAACATCAGGTGACATGGATTCAGCAGCAACTGTTTTAAAATAGCTTTAACGTAACATAGTAGCAATGATAAACATTATGCATTTCTCTCTCTTGCTCCCTACAAACCAAGCAACCTATTTCTTGCAAAATGAATTATCTTTTATTGCTGTAATATAACAATATGACAGAAAATGTATCTGTATACTGACAGGGTAAAGCTACTGTTATGCAATCAATCTGTATCCAGTGCAGTGTGTTAACAAAGGATGTCAAGTTCATTTGGTATCTAATATTTTGTGAGTATGTAGCCAAATTAGGCTATAACTATGAACAATATGGGATGCACCAGTAATATATGCTACAGTAAAATGCAGAGTCAGTAAAAGTAGCTGATTAGTTTCTTGCCAGTACACCCACATTACATGCTATGAAGAACCTAGCCAGGTATTTTTTTTAAAAAAAATTTTTTTTAAAAAAAATCCTTAGCTGTAACTGCAGTAAATTGTAGAGGGAGCATGAATTGTAAAATTGACTGTAATATTGGTCCTTTCAGACAATGCATTATAATATGTCTATCACTTTGACTAATATAGCCTCAGTTCCTGGAACAATTAAGTATATTGGGAAGCAATTGTACAATGTCTGCTTTAAAGCCATCAAGAGTTAACAATAGTTTCCATGCATTTTCTAGTCATGTTGTACTTAGGTGCTGTCATTGAAGGTTGCAATTCTGAAGATTCTTGGAAGGAGGCTTCACCGAAATAATACTTACTTCTAATGGAGTTATGATTGCAGTGGAAGATTCTTCCATCAGACATAAACTTTTCTAATAAGCATAAAACCTCATTTTAAGCCTGGGGTTTGAGGCAGGGAGGCGAAGAGGCAGAAGAATTAGCTAGCAATTCCAGTAGCAACGGTGATGGCTCATGTGGTGTAGGGGCTAAAGTGTTGGACGGGGAGTCAGGAGATCCTAGTCCCCACTTGGCCATGGAAACCCACCGGGTGACTTTGGGCCAGTTACATACTCTCAGCCCAACCTACCTCACAGGGTTGTTGTTGTGAGGATAACATGAAGAGGAAGAGGATTATGTACATCACCTTGGGTTCCTTGGAGGAAAAAGGGCGGGATATAAATGAAATAAATAAATAAATAAAATGTGGTTGTTGATAGAGCAATGGACTGGATTAGCTGCATTAGTGCTAGTAGCAGACTGCAGTTCTCTTCCAACTTCATTTCTTTCATTGTGCTTTTAAATTTTACTGAGGTCCATGCATCTCCCACTATTTACCCAGGGCAAAACCATTCAGTAGACTGCCTTGGATTAGAAACATTCATGAAAGTTAAGCCAACAATATTAGATGCCTGTTGAACTGGCTAGACTGCAACCTTGTTATTCCTAGATTGCGTTTGCCAGAATCATGGCATGAATAACAAGAACTGCTTGGGTTAATTTGCCATAAAGCGAGAAGAGAATTAAGCACTTCTCCTTGCCATTTTTCTCCTTCGCAGAGCAAATGTAATGCATAGGATTAAAAGCATAGGATTGGGCTCAAAGTATTGTAGAATAACTCACATTTTCAGTTTTGTAGTCATGGAATATGGAAGAGAAAGAGAAAAGGGTACAGCAATCTTAAGTCTGTGCAAAACAACCCTTTTTATTTTATTTATTTTTGCATTTATATCCTGCCTGTCTTCCTCCAAGGAACCCAAGTCGGTGTACATAATACTCCTCCTCTCCATTTTTATCCTCACAACAACCCTGTGAGGTGGGTTAGGCTAAGAGTTTGTGACTGGCCCAAAGTCACCAGAACCCGGATTTCCTGACTCCTAGTCCAACATTTTAGCCACTATACCACACTTGCCTTAATTTATCCCCCCACCCAATTTCTGGAAACTTATTTAGATATGGAGCACATTTACAATGTAGTAAAGAGTCTTCTAAATGATGCTGGCTGTGGTTCATTATATGAAGTAATCAATGGGATGGGTAACCCCCCTACTGTTACAATGAGTAGAATTAAAAATGAAAATCTAACATATTTTATCCTTTGTACAACATTACGCACAGCCATCTGCGATATGACAAGTAATGGCACACGTGTATCAATATATTGGATGGTTATTTAAGGCAACATATTCTGTATGGGTTTGTCTCTGCATTAATGAGGAACTCAGTTCTGTTTTGACATCTGTCATGTTGCAGTCATAGTATCTCTGTTTATCCGAGAGCAAAATTACGGTCACTATTGAAGGCCCTTTATCTGTGTGGAGTGCGTGTATGGTGCAAACTCGAACTCCTCTATTTTATTCTCTCATTAAAAGGACACAAAACAACTATGAAGCATTTCAGTGCTTAGTATGAACAAAATGAACACTGAAAAAGCAGCATTTAGAGATTGAAGTGTTAAGGATGTGGACCCTGGTATGGCAGGGACAAGTAACTCATTAAGTACCAACTTGGAAAAACCTAAAGCCAAATCGGAGTGATCTAGAACTATGGCTAGTGTTTTAATTCCTGTTGTTCCTGTTCTAAGGGCTGGAAGATTCAGCTTAATTCCGCAATGTGGCTCATTTACATGCAGTACTGATGAGCAACAGCACACAGTATGCCCTTATCTACACTACGTTTAAATGGCTCTGGTGTAGATTTCTCCACCCTTAAGAGCTCTTGCAGCATTTCCCCAGCATGGGTGGTATAGCTGAAGCCAGGAGAACATCTGCAGGACTCATTCAACCATATGGAGGTGACATCTCTTCCTCTGGAGATGTCAATAAGGTCTTCTGTGTTTCCTCACTTATCTGGGCTGCTCTATTGAGCATGGAACTGAAGAAATGGCAGTGGTTCAATCTATATAGGAAAATGTGAAGAAGTTTACATATTTTTAAAAATGTTTCCTCTGATTGTCTATTTGGTTGGATATAGAGAGGAAACATAATATGGCTGGGTTCACACAACATGCTAACCTACCATGGGTTATCATGTTGTCTGAACACAATGCATTTTCCACAGGGTGGCTTAACGTCTTGTCTGAACACACTGTGTTTTTTGTAGGGTGGGTTATCGCGTTGTCACACAGCATGTTTTCCTCAGGTTAGGTTGTTAAACATACAGTATGGTTTATTTTTCTTGAACAAATCACCTTGAGAACCCATGGTTTGTTGGGTTGTGTAGAGTAGTTAACAAGCCACACTGCATGGTTAACAAGGAACCCTGTGGAAAACGTGCTGCATTCAGACAACATGGTGACCCACGGTTCAACAACAACCCACACTGGGTGGGTTAGCATGTTGTGTGAACCAGCCAAGTCTTAAGGACCGGGGGCGGGGCGGGGCGGGGGAGAACTTGTGGGCTTCCAGATGGTTTGTTCTACAACTCCCATATTCCCTCACCATTGGCTATGGTGGCTAGAGCTGATGGGAGTTGTACGGCAAAACATCTGGAGGGCCACAAGTTGCCCATCCCTGCTAGGCCAAATCTTAATTTAGGAGCATTCCCCTACCCACCCCGTATGCTGCCCTTGTTCTCTGTGGATTAGGTCTGCCATCCTCTTACTAACAGGGCTTCAGTGATCGTTAACAGCTGCATAATGAGTAGCAATTCAACAAGCATGTCTTGCCCTTGATGGTGTTGCAAGGACAGGGAAAATGTATACCTATTTAACTTCTGTCTGGCATGCAGTTGTTAAAGGCACTAGAACAATGTCAGGGAGAAAAAACCTGGCATTCCTCCTCTCTGCTTGGTAAAACTTGCCTATCTCGCAGAACACTTTCAATGAAAAACATGTCTCTGGAGGAGTGAAGTTGGATAATACCCTGCAACTGTTACTGTGTCATAATTAAACACAATTTAATAAATGCCATGCAATAAAGTAATTGTTTCACCCCCAAAACTGCAAGATGTCATAGTGAGATTGAGACATGAGCTTGCTGGAGATCAGAGAGAAACCTCTCCTACCTTGCTCTTCCTTTTATTGTATGGTAATTCAGAGATATTATTTTTAATATCTGCCATAGACCCATGGATTTATTTATCTATTAGTGATTGAAATTGATGTTCTCCGCTTTGAGGCGAGTCTGCCTCTCCCCATTTCTCATGTACACAAGGTATTTTATCTCTTGAAAGAGACTTGCTGGTGGAAGAAGGCTTAGGATACCCTATAGGATACCAGGTTGGGGGACGCTGCCTGGTAGCCATGTCTGTGTTCTTCCCTGGACTACTTACGACTTTAGAAGTAAGGAAGTAGTGCTGCATGTGGACAGCAGAGGGAGCAGAGATTTTAGCTCATGGTATTGGTTTCAGAAATTTGATCAGGGAACACACCCTTGTGGATGTACTTGAGATGAAGGGTGTTTGTGGCATAAGTTAAGGTAACTAAGAGGTACAGGTGTAGATAGAAATATATTTCCCTTCCCCTAGGGAAAAATCCTTCCTGGATCTTTAAAACTGGGGATCCTGGGGTAATATCAGATAGATTAGAGAGAGCCCAGGGCAGCCTCCCACAACCTAGTGCCCTCCAGATGTGTTGGGACTGCAACTCGCATCAGCCCCAGCCAGCATGGTCACTGGCCATACTGGCTGGGGAATGATGAGGGTTGCAGTCTGACAACTATGTGGGGTACCAGGTTGGGGGTGGTTGCTCTAGAGTAGAGGTAGGCTGTATGTGGCTTCCAGGAGTTTTGGCCTACAACTCCCATCAGCCTTAGCTAGCACAGTCAAGGTGATGGATGATGGGAATTGTAGGCCAATACATCTGGAGGGCCACAACTCCCCCCCCCCCCCGATTTTGGAGACTCTGTGCAGAGGAATGTGTTTCCATTTGTGGGGTATTTCTTCTGAGTGAAGGATAGGAGTGAAGCATAGTTTGGTAAGAGGAGTTGGGGCTGAGATAATGGGTCACCCTAGTTCATAGTGTGCTCATGTTCTTTGAAATATTGCAGCCTGTTTTTCCACATCATGTATTCATGTATACTGTATTATATATATAATATGTATTCTGTGAGAGTTTTTTTTTGCCAGAACCCCACCCCCACCCCAAAACCAACAACAACCCAGAAGTGTTTCAGGATGCTAGTGTGCGTTTGGGGGGCATATCGTTTGGGCAGATGCAAGAACTAGAATCATGGAGTTGGAGGGGTCCTCCAACCCTCCTCCCCCCTCACTAGAGTTAGAGCATCCCCAAGAAATGATGTCCAAGCTCTGATTGAAGACTTCCAGCAAGGGGGATACTATTTGCGTACACCTACTGTATAATGAGACAGAAACTATGTGATATGGCATTTACTCTTCCATAATATGGGCAGACCATTTCAGGGTTTTGAATGGTGCTATTTACTACTGTTTGCCTCTAATTGAGTATCTTAAGGGTATCCTTAATATTATGTTGGCAGACAATCTTATAGCACATTGGAGTATCATAAGGGAACTGATAGCAAGCTGTAGCTTAAGTGACAAGCTTCTGTGTTCCCATATGTCAGAAGAAAATTAATCTCCTTGTATGCTCAGGTTTTCCATTTCCATTAAACTGGGACTCTGGAGAGTAGGATATCAGAGTGATCCTCCCAGTGTACTTCCTAGTAAAGCTTCTTCTAATATATAGCACTCTAGAGCAGCTGAATATTCATACTCAAAGAAATTGGTAATTGCTTACTACAGAAAGGTTTGGAATAAAATTGTTGCTGCAGACAAGGCTTGGGATAAGAACAGTCTTCGCTGTCATGTATGGCTGATCTTTTATGCACTTTCAGTATGTAAACCAGTCGTTTGCTCAGATCTTAATTTAGTCGGGCAGAGCAAGGCTTCTAAGCTGCAGGAGCCAACTGTTGGATCTGGCATTGTTGCAGCACTGGTTAATTTAACAGTTAGACCCTTAAGCCCTGTTGATCCAGCCATGCCTTACTTGGTTGCGCCCAGCTTGTAGGTGTTTGGGAACAAGGAAGAAACAAGGTAACTGTCTGCATTGTTTGTAAGCTGCTCCAGCTTCTGCACTGGCCAAGAATGGAGATGGATGTTGGCCAACTTTGGGGGTGGGGTTGTAGGGGGTTGATGCAGGTACACAAGAGACATAGGCCAAATCTACACCAAGCAAGATATAACACTTTGGCCCCATTCAGAAGACACCTTACACTACGGCTTTAACAATGGTGGTTACTCCAGAAAGCCAGGCTGTGTTCAGAAGACACCTTAAACCATGGCTTTAACCACGGTGAATAATGCTTTCTGGCTTAACCACTGTGGTTAAAGCCGTGGTTTAAGGTGTCTTCTGAACCCAGCCCAGCTTTCTGGCTTACCCACCATGGTCAAAGCTGTGGTTTAAGGTGTCTTCTGAATGGGGCCTTGGAAAGCAGTTTAAAACTGTTATATGGACTGTGTCCTGGGCCTCAACAGTTGTCAATACCATTATAAACCATTATAAAGCAGTAGTATAGATCCTGCCACAGTTGCTGGACTATTCACTGTTCCCAGTTCTTTAAAGGTTTTAAATCATGCTTCACAAACTTGCAAAACTTTGTTTGACTAGAGACAACGGTGGGGTGGGGAGAAATGGGGATCTACTCAATGGTAAACGACACCGCTGACATCACCACCTCATCGCTCTCTCTCTTTAAATATTTTCTGTCATCAGCTTAAGAACCGATTTCTGTAGGTGAACGCAATTGCTGGTTAAAATGTGGAAACCCCAAACATTTTTCTAGAAAGGCATTCTTGTCAATACTGTCTTATTACACCCCCACCGCACCCCAAAGCTCTTGTATGCATGTGTGTTGACATTTGTTTGGTACAGTAATTCATCATAGCCCCATGCCTTGCTTGCAAGTATGTCAGAAAGGGTAGAGCTGAAAACCTCTGCCGTGTTTGCTTCCAGCAGAAAAGGGGAGATGCCTTTTTATAAAGCTCCTAAGCGAGACATGGAGGAGTGAGCTGGCAACAGGAAGCTGAGGTCATTCTAGACACACTTAAGATGAGTTGGGAGAGACCAGTGGAGGCCCAGGGCCCATTTTCATCCTGCGATTGGCCTGTAAAAAGTTCTTTGCCAGGTGTATCATGTTTGGGCATTGCTTTTCAGAAGTGGAATAGAGGTGACTAGTGATTGCTGGTGCCCTCGCACAAAGAGCAGAATAGCCTCTAAAAACTAGACCAAGGCCATAGCTAGACCTAAGGTTTATCCCTGGATCGTCCAGGGGTCAAACCTGTCCATCTAGGTGACACACAGGGGATCCAGTGCTCAGGCAGGGGCAAACCCTGGATGATCCCAGGACAAACCTTAGGTCTAGCTGTGGTCCAAGGCTCCTGCGCTAAAGACCCGAGCCAGCTCTGCTCTGCCTGTAAAACACAGTAACATTTCCTTAATGTGCCTGCACAGTACCTTATCTAGGGAGACAATGGTCAACTACTGGTAGAGCCAGCTTTAGCCTATTTCCCCCTTGGGTGCATGATGTCATTAGAGACCAAAACTTGTGCATCAAATGCATTTTGATGTTAAGTCTGGAAGCTGTTCAGAGTGGGGATTCAAGCCCATAATGCTTGAGTCTCAACCCTGTCAACTCCCATCATTAATTGGTGACCTGAGGGTTCTCAGGTGGGATTTCATCTGTGTGTTATCACTAAACTCTGTTCAAAGGAGGAAACTGTAGAGTGACCAACCATGGAAGCTGCCCTTATCTCTGTAGGCCGGAGTGGCTCAAGTAATACTCTCTAACCCTTATAAAAGCGTTCAGGTCAGGCTTAATCTGCTGGTCTGAATATCTAAGTGGGCTGCGCTTGTTGGCTACCGCTTGCCTCCCTCCCAGGACTGGAGTGTGATTGTCTTGGCCCTTTTTAAAAATTGCCTTTATGTGGCTTTCTGCAGGTGGGGGAGAGTTCAGAAAGAACCTTTAATGTTGGCCTGAACTCCCTGAGCTTAGCAACAAAGTGTGGCAGTCGAACCGTTTAAATCATATAATTTCAGCTAAGCTACATGGCTTAATCCGTCCCTAATCATAAATACCCTCTCAGCCATTTCTCAAAAGTGAAATGAGATTTTCTGTATATAAAAATAGTTTCTTATGGGTGGGTTTTTCCCCTCATTATGATTACAAAGTTATATTTCTATCCTATCTTTGGGAAGAACATGCAATATTCAGTAAAAGACTGTTGCCCCCACCTTTGTAGAAATGCAACAATGTACTCAATAGCACCATAATGTGAGACAGTTGTGATACCTTAGTGTAAAGACAGATATAACATTTTAATTAAACATGCTCACTAACCATTTGCTGCAAAAGAGTTAGTGGCCTAACTATGGCTTAGTGTGTTGTCTGAACAGGCCCAGTCACTGCCGTAAGACCACAGCCCATTGAATGCTGAATAGTGTTGGGGGGAAAACATTTTTCTGAAGTTTAATATGTTATATCTGGATTTTAGAATAAGTTTTCTCTCAATAAACTGGGGCCATGGCTAGACCAGGTCTATATCCCGGGATTGTCCCGGGATCATCCCTGTACATCCAAATAACACACAGGGGATACCGGGAGCAGGCAGGGATGACCCCTCCATTTGCCTGGGATAGTCCTTAGGTCTAGCTAAGGCCTGAGTTTCAGTTTATTGGCCCTCATCCAGCCCATTACCAACTTCAAGCCCCGGTTCAGGATAGTTTGGGTGAACTTTAGGAGAAACAGAACCTATTACCTAGTGGGCTTTCCCTCACTAGGCATCTTCAAATAGAACCATGGTGCACAATCTTTGGCCCTCAATCTAATTTTGAAAACATTCTGCATGCAATTAGTTCAGACCTCTGGCAGCCCCACTGCATGGGAAGGGAGAGGGACAGGAAAGGGGGTGGTAGAAAGAGAGGGGAAAGGAGCGTGGGAGAATGAAAGAGAAAAGGGGGCAACCCACCCACTTGTGACTCTTGCCCTGCCTACCACTGGTTTCAGTCCGTGACATGCCCCCGTCTGACAGATGACCCATGAAGGAATGTGGTCCTCAGAAGTTGGACTGGATGGCCTTTAAGGATTCCTCCATCCTTGTGATTTTACACATGATATATTTCATGTTCTTAATTTGATTAAAGCACAAATCAAACAGCACAGCTTTAACATGTAAAAGCTTAACTGTCCTAGTTTTATTGAAACAGTCATTGCAAATATAACAGCATTGTAGCTAGAACTGCAAGCAGCGGCACCCTGAGGTTCCTAAGTATGTTCTTGTTTTTGCCAGTTGGGAAAACAGGGGAAAGTAAGTCAGAAATGGGGGCGGGGGATTAGCATCATAGTAAACAAAATTTATTATCTAGGCTTAGAAACCATATGCAGGCCTCATATTGTCATGAAACAAAAGAAATGTTAAGTGGGGGGGGGAGGAGAGGAGAAGCTGAGAAAATATCCTTATAATGAAATTAAAGGAATATCAGTCATAGTGGGAGACAGCAGAACATAGTCGTGGCGTGAGCCTTCCTCATTTTTCAGTCCTTTCTTTACTGATGCTATCCCCTGTTAACCTATTTGTGCCTGTTTTCAGCTATGTTATAAAAGCACCAGCAAACTTTTTAAAAATCTGATTTTTAGGCCTGATGAACTGTTGATTAGTGGCACAGTACATGTTGTCTATTTATATATTGACTTTGTATTTCTCTGAGCACTAGGATTTATTGTACCTCAAGGAACATGTTGACCTTAAGTCTGCTTTGGACACTGCCTGTCCCCATGGTCAATAAATCTTGATATTCATCTTGGCTGGACTTAATATCTACTCAATACCTTGTTTCTTTTAAAACTTGCACAATCAGTCAAGGAGAATATTTTTAAAGAAGTGAAATTTATTAAAGGTCAGCCTAGACAGCTCGTTGCTGTGAAACCAAAATAAATGGTTTGCGGAGAGGTTGAAGGACATGAGTACAGGAGAGAAAAGTGTTGACATTCCATTAATTTATTATTATTAATGCTATATAAATTTTAGGATTTCAGAAATCACAAATCGGCGTAACGTCTTAGTGGACAAAACAGGCCACTGTAGAACCTGGAGGTGTTGGGTTCACCATCATGGGACTTCAGTTCATGGAAGGGACAGAGATCTGGACGAAATGGAGGACCAATTCCCCCTTCCCCTGTAATCCCCAGCTTCACCTCCCCTGCTGTCCTGGGGGACCTGGGGGACACGGAGGTTGTGGGTGGGGGGAAGGAAGGGAAATCAACTCAGAAACTTCCTCCCCTTTCTCTAGTAGGGCAGGCCATGGATGGAATTCCATGTGCCGGGTAGTCTGAAGCCAAGCCTTTGTCTTTAGCGTTTAGTTCCAGATTTAAAAAATTCCAGCTTTTAGGGAACGAGAGAGCATACCACTGCATAAACTGTGGATTATTTCTCTGACTTGTCTGGGGGAGAGGCAAGCCAGAATTCCTAGTTCACATGTAATGCTAGCCAAGCCCCAGGTAGAAGATCTGTGGTTTGTTTAGCTGCTCCCGCTTGCAGCAGGAGTGATTGGACAGGGCTCACTGGCATGCTGCCTTGTTCTGGATAACCCAGATTTTTAAAAAAACAAACAAAACACTGGATCATCATTTTGTATGAACATGGCATTAATATCTGGACAGGCAAGTGTGAAACGGTTTTTCAAGAACCCAAACCTCTGAGTACTTCTACAGTTAAGAGTGAGCACAGGAAATAAATCTGAAATCTGTAAGGGAGTGTGTGAACGCTGTTTGATCATTGCAGAACACGGATCTAGAGAAAGGGTCCTTTGCTATATAGAGTGACTCTTTTTAACCCCCTTCAGCAAACCAGGTGTCGTTGTTTTCAAATTGTATGGTCACCATCTAAAGGGGTGGAGGCAGAAGCTGTTTCTAACACTCTATTTTGGTGGTCCTGATAGCTGCCCAAATTGAGGAAATCCAACTAAGCCAGGAATCATCTTTCACTGAATCAGGGCATCTTCTCTTGGAATTAGGGTCTCTTTAGTGTATTTTGCCCGGATACAGTCAGGGCCAAGGTCTGGCTTTTGGGTGACCAGTTGTACCAAAATCTGGACCTGGAAGGATGCAGCTGGAGAAGTTGGAAGCTGATGCTTGAAATGTTGCAATCAGGAGGCACTGTTTCAGCCAGGCGCCTGGTATTTATCTGAAATCTGGTAATCCAGAGGTTTCCTACTGCCTGCTGCTTAGTAACAATCCCCTTCTGTGCATGTAGAGGGCTCTTGGACTTAAGCATATACTACAGTACAAGATAGGTGCTGTGAGTAAGCCTATGTGGCAGGGTCTTGCTATTTACTGTGTAATCTGTACAGCACCATGTACATTGATGGTGCTATATAAATAAATAAATAATAATAATAATGGTAAGACCCTTGTCTCAAGCTCAGGGGTTCCTTTCATATATCCCTCATGCATCTGATCATTTGACCCATTAGAGATTTCCTGTACTTTCATCATGCAAAGGTTTGCCTGTTTTGCATCAGGGTTGGTGAATAGTTATTGTAGCTCATTAGAATGTTTTCATTGTTTAGAGGGGATTTATTTTATTATCAGACCTGCTTCAGTTTTGGTAAGTATATTTGATTTCTCAGGTTATGGCCAAATAAGAAGTGTGAGAGAAACGTGGGAACAGGGAGCCACTACTTGTGAGCACAGTTTAATGGGATCACGTAGCATCTGCAAGGGAATAGGTTAATTAGCATAAGTTAGTGGTGATCCCTTCAAAAGCAGGGGTTAATCAGCACTTCCTATACCGGCCTGTTAATCATCTACTGTTTGCAGCAAGATTGCTGTAGGTGGAAATAAATCTTGTCATCTCTACAGAGTGGTGGGGTTTAATATTGAGCAGGATTATGAATTCCAGGCTCAGCCTTCTTTGGAAAGGATCTATCATTTCTTTTGCTGGAGATTGGCAATGGCCTAATGAAAGGGGCAGAAAGAAACAAGCTTGCCTTTATCACACCTTTATTTACATAATCAGTGAGTTTATATAAGTATTTCCAAGGTGGTTTGAAGAAAAATACAAGTTCTTAATGTTATTAAAAGTTTGCATATTTTATCATGGGTAACCTTTAAATGTGTGTTTCTGAGCATACGTATATTTAGAGAGCATGTGTGAAAAAACCTGTTAGATTAGTATCTGTGCCTGAAAGATCATTTAAACTCTACTACATAATCAGCTCCTGTCTTTTCTTTGGCACTTTTCTTGCCGTATTCAGATATGACATTGTTTCCCCTGAAGAAGAAGGAAACCCTTTAACGCATCCCTCTCTCTACAATGGCAGCTTACTCTCCTCCTACTCATTTCTCTGGACTCCCTTCTAATCTAGCCTCTGCTTTTCACACTCCACTGAAACTGCCTTCCCCCAAATCATGATCTTCTCACTGCCAAATCTGAAGTCTGTACCATTTTCTAATGGTCCTTTTTACCTTTCTGCTGCTTTTGATAAAGTTGGCCACTGTCTCTTGCTTGACATTTTCTGTGTAGCCTTCTCCAACCTGGTGGACAAGGCCCTAGGTATCTGTGGTTCTGCCCTGGGCTCATTTTCATTCAACCTGTTCAATTGTTCTTTTTCTATTTCTATAGGACAGAGCTCTTCCTCTGCATTTTCTCTTTCCACTGAGGTTCCTCAGGAGTCTGTTCTTAGCCCTCTGCTATCTTTTCTCTGCACACTGTTCCTGGGTGGCTTAACCATTTTCTATAACTTCCAGTCCCATGTAAACACTAATTTCATCAAGTTCTACCTCTCCATCCCAGAACTTAGTCCATCTATCCAGTCCCACAACTCCAACTGCCTGCCTGAACGTTTCACTGTTGTCTCAAATTCAATATATCCAAGTCTGGACTTCTCATTTGTCCTCCCAAGCCCTCTTCTCCTTGTACTCTGTTGAACAATCTTGAATCCTTGGATTTATAGTCAACTCCTCTGTCTCCCTTTTTCTTTATATTCAGTCCATCTCCAACTGTTTTTCTACAGTATTGCAAAAATACATCTTTTTGTCTCTGTCCCTTGGGTGAGAGCTCTGGTTTGCGCCCTGCTTATATCTCAGCTTGATTACTGCAATTATGTCATTACTGCAATTATTTCATCCTCTGTCTCTCTTTAGCCCTCTCACCTCTATCCAGAACTCTGCTGCCAAAACCATTGGCGTCTCTTCTCACTGACTACAGGATGCTCCTCCTTAAGTCTCTACACCTGCTTTCTATCCACTCTATGATTGAGCACAAATATCTCATCCTTACCTTCAAATATGTTCATGGCCTTGTCTCCCTTCCCTCTGCTCTATAATGGCTGTGATACCCTCTCCCTCAGCTCCTCCAGACTCAAGCATCCAAAGATCTTCTGCTCCTTCAAACAACTTCACTGCCCCTTATAGCTGGAACAGCCTCCTGAATCCCTCTGTTACTTCAAATTACTCCACAAACCCCAATTTTATTGTGAATTCTTTGGCCCAATGCATTAACCTCCATAGCCGAATGTAACTAAAGCCTTGTTCATTCGTATTCATGCACACAATGCATGTGCAATGTGTGGACAAGAGAAGGAAGTGGGCCTGCCCAGTGGTTCACAGTTGCATGGAGAGCTTTAAGCACAAAAAGTTATAAATACATAGGTTTTCCTCTTCTCATGTTGCACAGACATTGCAAGTCAGCATGCATGGCCCTGCTTCCCTGTCCATGTGTTGTGCACATGTGAGCTGAGAGTATAAGAACAGGGCGTAAGTCTTAAGTATGTGTAACTGCAACAAATGCAAATTCTTTTGCTGCTCCAGTCCTCCTCTTCCATTGTCTCCTCTGAGTTGAATCTGGGCTTGTAAGGTCCTTGGGACCGACACCTCTCGCCTTTGTGCTTTATAAAGCGCCATGATGGTCCTGTAATAATAAATAAATGTGGTGTAAGCTTCTGCCTTTTGAACTGTTGTTTGTAGTTTGTCACTAGATGTCACTATAGCTGTACAAGCAGCACAGATCAGCATTATAGCAACCCCTAATGACTGAATGCAAATATTACCTTATAGTTCAAACAGATATCCCATGCAAATAATCCTCCATTCATTCTCGGTGGTGGAAAGACCACATTTCTTTGGACGACCACACAACACTTGGCGGAGGTCCACAGACAAGACACCTCTGAAGTGTGACAGTCAGTACGTTGAAACATATGAATTTGAAAGCAAATGATCATATAATAGTTCCCTCTAATAGCGAAGCATGACAGTGAAATGATATGGCAGAGTTCACGCTTCCCTTCAGTCTGAGGTTATGAGGAACTTTAGTGCAGTTTATGTAAACAAGTTGTCTTTGTATTTAGCCATATTTTAAGGAGATATCCTTAATTAGCTTTGTCCAGGATAGAAGTGGGTTGTGGTCCAGAATTGGGAACAAGAGTCTTGCCTAACTATTATATGGCTGGTTGTTCTAAAAGACTTGATGTTATATGTTCACTCTGACCCAATTGCACTGTAATTGGATCAACACAGAGTCTGCCCTGAATTCTCCTTCATTTTTAGAACAGGTGACAAACACCTATCATTCAAACTAATATCATAGTCACATAAGGTTACTGAAAACATCACAATATAGAAAATGGATGTAGGGGTATATGAGATGGAAAGGAACTAAACCAGAATGTGAAGGCAACAGCTTAGCATTATTGCAAATAAGGGGTAGTATCGAATGGTGGTGCAGCATTAGCACTAATGATTGTGTGCTAGCATAAACCAATTTTAGCGCAGTGTCATTAGCATTTGTTAGTGCAAAAGTGAAAAACAGCGATTCACTGCCAAATTTTGGGGACAAATCGCCAGTTTTTCCTTTTGCCCTAGCAAGTTCTCATGACACTGCGCTCACATTGTTTTACATGAGCTCAACGTTACATTACATTTCTTACATTTCTGGACCCCCCCAATAGCCAAAATGCTCTGGGCGGTTTGCAAAGATTAAAAACCTTGAAAAATACATTACTGTACATATTAAAAAAACACATTTACATACAAACATAGAAACAGACAGCACAGACACATCTAACAACATTAACTATAATAAGAAATTTAGGACCAGAATTAAAAACATTATCATAGGCTGCCAAATGCATGAGAGGAAAGGAAAATCTTAACCTGGTGCCAAAAAGATAACAATGTTGGCACTAGTCGGGCCGTGCTAGAATGAGTTGGATACTACCAAAACATGTCTCGCTCTTTCTATCTCTGACTCTTGTTCAAGTTCTAAAAACGTTTAAATTTTTGTTTCTGCAGTAACATAGGAAATAGGAAACACTTTGTAATGTAAGAAGAAGGGTTATCATGCTAGTGAATAAAAGGGCAACAAATAAAAATGATATAAAATTCCACCAACTTCTTACCAAAAGATCCTTGAAGGCAATGGAAATACTTGCATTTATTTTATTTATTTATTGCATTTATATACTGCCCCATAGCCGAAGCTCTCTGGGCGGTTTACAAAAGTTAAAAACAGTAAACATTAAAATCAAATATACGAAGTTTAAAAACATAAAAAGCATAAAAACAACAGTACCCTTATAAAAACTGCATTATGTTCTTAGAAGGGGTAATTGACGAGAAAGCAGCCTGTCAAAGGAAAGCTGAAGGAGAATTGATAAGAAATCTACTTTCTATTAAAAACAGGCGTTTAGGTTTTCAGTGCCAGTATGGAGATTCCTTCTGCAGTACTGATGCATCAGCTATTTTAAGGGAATTGCCCCCTAGCTCTATCCAAACAACTACACCAATTAGATGTGAGTCCAGATTGTAAATGAATCTGAAAGCACTCTGAATAATTTTATTGGTGTTTGTAAAGTCTAATAGCAAAAATCATGCAAACTTTTTTTAAACGTACAAACTTAACACAATTTTTAAAAGGCACAAACTTAACACCTACGTTGTAAGATGTTTTTCTCTGTTAGCGGTGATAATCGCAACCGCTAGTGAGATACTAGGTGATGATGATAAATTATTTCAGGCTGCATTTCTATCCAAAGAATGGCCTTATAATAGCTAGAGCAGGCAAGCTAAGATTTAAACATAAATTCCCACAACTGCTATATGAAATAGGGTTGAGGCCTCCATCAACCCAACACTGTTGCTTTAGTTATGCAGACTTTGGCCGCAGCTGTGTTGGCACTACTTATGACAGCAAACAAGACATAATGGCTCTTTTCAAGCTGAAGATGTCCTTAAAGTAACCAAGAATACCCAACGCAATGTAAAGTACAAACGATAGAAAAATAATTAGTTTTTGTTTGAATGATGAAAATTGGCAAAGGATGAAAATAAGTGGCGAAGCATTTTGAAGCAAACACATATTTCAGGAGGACTTATATTAGTAAGGTGAAGAAGAGTTACTAAGGGTGCAATCCTATGCATGTTTAGACAGGGGGGGGAAAACTCTACAACACCCAGCATGCCCTTGGCTGGGGCATGCTGGGAGTTGTATGACTTTTCTCTCTCTAAACATGCATAGGATTGTGCCCTAAGTTGTTTATGATAAACTCCATAAAGGTAAACTTTAAAAAGAAAATTCAGTTGAATTATAAGAGGCAATACTGCATGTATTTGCTGTAACCAAAAAAACAAAACACCTTTGTAGACAAGCTGGGTTGGGAGAGTAATATTGTAATACTTATCCAAAGAATTCTGCTCTACATTAGCTAGTATATAAATTTATACAAACTAAACTTGGAATATTTACTTTTTTCTTTCTGGGGGTGTTCTAGGAATGGGGCACTGTGGCAGGAAGACTATTTACAATCATCATCATCTGCTTGCATCTGCTGTCTATTTGCATCTGCAGTCTATTTACAAAAAAAAATAAAAATAAAATTCTGCCTGCATCTGCTGATGTGGGTTTGAATATACCACCGCAAATTTGGATAATTTGCATAGGAACTTTCAGTTTGCACAGGGAATTTTTGATGCCCTAGTGAGTGATAGCATTTTACCATTTTAATTTTACTTGTATTTAGTAAGCAAACTTTTTAAAAAAGTACCTCATGTAATTTTTTTGTCACAATGCACCGTAAGCGTTTGACTTGAAATATTTGCAGAAAAAAGTTAAAGCACACTTAATGTGATTTAAATGCTATATTATGTAGACATTTTTTATTGGAATACTTGTAGAGTTAAGAAAATAACAAAAGAACTAAAAACACAGTAATAAATTTTAGCAACCCAAAGAACTGTGCATGGTATGCTGACAACCACTCATCAATTTCAATAGAGTTATTCAGATTATTTTGAATACCATTCAGATTATTTTGCTATCACTACATTAGTTTTTCTGTCTATTTATTGGTTCAATTTCATGCTGAGACATATATGTATTTCAATGTCATATATGTATTTTCTCACATACGTGCTAAGGATAATGTCATGTCTGGCCTTGCTCCCCCTGGGTTGGAAGAAGGTTTTTCAGGTGATCAATCAGAATCAGACTCTGAAGTAGAGGAGTCCGTGCCAGACACAGGCCAGCCTGTACCAGTGGGGGAGAAAGCTCTCACGGGCTCTTCACCAGCTGGGAGTGAACCCTCTCCAGAGCTTATCTTGTCAAGGGCAAATAATACACAGTCAGTGGGAAGCCAACATTCTTCCTAGGGGGAGAGCACGGAGAGGTTAGCCAATCCTAGAGTACACCGCAAACTAAAATGGGTGGAGTGAAAGGAAGGCGAGAGAAAGTCAGCCTGGATGGCACCCGTCACAAGCTGCCTCAGAACTAGTCTCTCTGAAAGGACAATTGTCTCGCTTAGTTTGCATACTTTTGCCTAGGGGAAAGTTCCTAGAGATTAGACTCTCTTCAGGTGGAAAGAGATGTTTATTGCTTGAATAAAGCTTTGTGGATTACTTAGCAGGCCTCGTTATTGTCTCCCAAGAAGGCAGGAGGTTTTGAGAAACATGACAGATAATCACCTGAAAAACATTAATTACAACTTTGAAACTGCCAAGCATGCCTAATAGTGTATTTAAATTGGCATCCACCCATTCCTACTAATGAACTTATGAAATGGATTTTTTTCTGTGGAAAAATAAAGCCCTGGAAATTTTGTTAGAAAATTCCACCCCACGTCACTGCTGCTAGGAGGCACAACGTAGGGCTGCTTTGCACACTGAAAGTAAGCCAACGAACTTGGCAGAGGAGGGGGAGAGGGAGCATTCATTATAAAAGTCCTCAGTGTTAAATACAATACAATTCAATGAAATAAAAATCGAGGAAAAAGAGATGGGATGAGGGAGGGTTCATTATAGAAAATGATGGGATAAAACACCTAAATGTACGGTAAAATGGAATGAAATAGACAATGGGATAAGGGTGTTCATATAAATGATGGGATGAGATAAAATGTATAAAATAGGATAAAATAAAATAAAAATAGATGATACAAAATAAATGGGGGGAGTAACATTAATGACTCTGGGCACGCCCCCTTTTTCTCACGTGGCCCCCAATAGGACACCAAACACCTGATGCAGCCCCAGACTTGACATTTGGTTGTGCACTCCCAGCGTAATTGAAGGGAGTACCGCAGTGCCTGAACTGCAAAATAAATAAGTTATGTTTGAGTTCAGTTGTGAATTGGTTTATTTATTATTTTTTACTTGGTGATACTGAAATTGATGAGAGTCTTTGCAAAGCCTTGCAAATACATTGAGGGCAAAAGCTATTTCAACTACTGAGCGGGGAAATAGCAAAGCAGGTTTACACTGAACAGTAGCATGCAAGAAAGAGCCATTGAGTTCTAAGTTCCAAAGAAAACGCATTCAAAGAAGGAGCATCACAACATCTAAGCAGGGCTTTGAATGAGTTATTAACAGTAAATTGGCAGAAAAAAGTAGAAAAAACAGCCGTGAAAAAGAGAAAATGTGGTGAGGCTGACTGAACAGCTCTCACCCTCTGCTGTTACTTGGTTAATTCTAAAATTCCCTGTATTATTTATGCCTACTTGTATCCTCGCTGAACACTTAACTTTAGTTGCAGGCGCCTATTGATTTGAGATGGGAGCCTTTTTTAATGAGCTTGTGTCAGTAATAAGGTATAAAGAGCTGCTGCAGTCTTCACTGTAGTGAACTGGAGCTCCACATATCTCTGGTTCATACTCTATTGTACACATTAATTTTGTGCAGTGTCTAGTGTTTTAGGCTTCGGCTTCTTCTTCTTCTTCTTCTTCTTCTTCTTCTTCTTCTTCTTCTTCTTCTTCTTCTTCTTCTTCCTCCTCCTCCTCCTCCTCCTCCTCCTCCTCCTCCTCCTCCTCCTGTTTCTTTCGTAAAAATCAATTTTTTTTAGGGTTGAATGGTCATGTGTCACAACTTTTCTTTTCTAGCTCACCCATTTTTGTAGTTTTTACTAAAAATATATTTTGGATAACTAAGTTACAGCATACATTGTGGCGTTACCCCACAATTTAGTATCTAATATATGTCTGCATTAGTATGTCTGGTAAGTATGGAATGTTAGAACTGAGTGGGTGTGGTTTATGATGTAATAGGTGGGGGGAAAGGAGTATATAAGGAGAGTATTGGGAGTTTGTGGGGGGGTGAGTTTGAGGAGTGAGAGTTGTTTATTGAGGTGCTTGAATTCTAGGGACTTAGGATTGGTGTGAAGACAGTGAGGTGGTTGGTGTGTGGAGTGTTTAGATTAGGCAGGATTGAAAGTATTATATTATTATTTAAAGCTTTTAAATAACAATAAACTTATTATTATTTTGTTAGCTACCAAATACCACATGTCAGCTTGACATTATTTACCTGCCTTACAGTTATTAAACACCTACACCAGTTTATACCCACAGTATATTCAGAGAGATCCAATGTTAAACCTGTTTCCTTCATAGCTAGGGGAAAGGTTTTATTTAACCCTCCCTCAGGTTTTCAAGTGGTGGTGCTTGGCCTGAGAAGGGTTTATGCGACAGGCCTAGTGAAAGGGTCGGTGATGTCACATACATTGAATGCAAATGTTATCTATACTAATAAAAGCGGATGTGTGCATGTCTATCCACCCATCCACCAAAGCTGCAGCGCCAGGACTGTGAAATCTAGATACCTGAAGCATGGCATGCATATCCAGGAGAACCTGACGGTGTGCACCTTGAGGTCATTTTCTTTTAAAACACATTAATTAATTTTAATTAATTTAAATGTGTCGACATCATGGCAGAAAGTGAATTCCGTCATGCTGATCTTCCATTGTGAGATGATGCTCCAGACCAAAGCCTAGTTTTACCAATAGGTGTGCACTGAAATCGTTAAAGAGAAACTGTTTTCTTGTCACCTTGATTGAAAAAACAAGGAGCTTATAGGGTACCCCACCATGATACAGTGGGCCCCATATCGGCCTCCAGGCTTTGGCCACTGCCCTACTCAGCTGACCTCTAGGGCAGGGGGTGGCTTTTCTATTGTTTGGTAACTGATCTGAAAGAGAAACCTAAATAGAATCATGGCAGATGAGCTAATACATAAAGGGTATTATTGTCATGGACGATGTTACAACCTTCAAGGGCCTCTCAATAGTATATTGGCGGGTGCCCATGTCCCCTGCAGTCTCCTATCCAGACTTTGCCCTGATCTGCCTAGTTTCTGATATAGAACTACATTTGTGAACCACCCAGAGAGCTACGGCTAACGGGCGGTATAAAAATGCAATAAATAAATAAATAAAATACATTATGTCCCTTTTACTGCTTTGGGCCTAATTTTCAGTTTTAGGCCACGTTCTCACCCATGTCACTCAATGTGCATTGGTGGAAGAGGGGAAGTGTAATGGTAACAGAAAATTACTCATTTTAAACTCTTCCTATGTGTAATTGCCCTATTGTTCCCTGTCTTAATTTGTTGTTTTTTAATTTAATCTTGAATTGAAAGCAGAGATGACTGTGTTATTGCAGAGTTTCTGGAGATAACCAGTTCAGGAAACATCACCATATGTCAGCTTTCACAACACTCAGTGTTCTTACATAGCTTGTCCTCTGAGCAATCCTGCTGCAGTGTAAATTACATTCTCCCATCCCTGTTCCACTGCCACCTTCTCAGCGAGGAAGAACGGTGGGAAGTACTTGATACAAAAGTGCAATCTATCACTTTCATCCCTGCATATCATGATGTCTAATTTGCTGTTGTTGAAACTACAACCTTCACCAACTTTCATTGTTCTTGATATTAATTAGAATCTTTCTTCTGTCTTTCCCTTCTATCTTTCCTCTCTTGGTGGACATGCCTAATGGAATGTCAGTGTTAAAGTCTTCTTAGATCATTGAGCTGCATCACACCTACTTTTTTTCCCCTGGTATGCACCTGTGATTTTGACCTCTATTTCATTAGCACGGCAAGTGCTGGTCCTTTCATGATCGCTGCTGTACTGGTGAACTCTCTTTTCATTATTATTATTATTATTATTATTATTATTTATTTATTTATTTATATAGCACCATCAATGTACATGGTGCTGTACAGAGTAAAACAGTAAATAGCAAGACCCTGCCGCATTGTTTGCTCTCCCGCTATTGTGCACACCCCAACCCGCCCCTTCTCCTTCCCCATCCAGTTCATTGGTTCTTGTTGGGTGATAGACATGGACACCTTCTCCCCATTGCTCTGGTTTTGTTGTCTAGTGTTTCACCAATTCAGTGTTTAATCAGCTAGGCTCCGTTTCTGCGGGCAATGAGGGTGGAGTTGGAGCAGCAAAAGTCCATTCGTTTGACTGACATACTCATCAACCTGGAGGAGAACCGCCCCACCCTCTTCTTTCGTCAGCAGGACCACCCCCAACAAAAGCAACATAGCGCAAGGATGGCAATACACAATGACAGAAGGATGCTTTTAATTTGCGTGGAGAAAATAAATCGCAACAAATATGTTTGGGTGTCATCAGCATACTGATAGCACTCTGCTCCGTGCCTCTGGATGATCTCTCCCAGCGGTTTTATGTAGATATTGGAACAGCATTGGGGATAGGATGGTGCTTTGTGGTATGCCATACAACAGCTCCTTCTTTGAGGAGCAGCTTTCATGACATGCAGGCATGAAAGCATCACCATCTGGAGCCTACCCAAAAGGCACTCCAGAAGGATACCTTGGTCAATGGTATCGAAAGTAGGGGTGTGCATGGACCCCCCGCTCCGCTTCATTTCCAGATCCACGATTTTTGGATCGGGCTGCTTCGCCCCGCCCCCGCTCCGCCCATTTCCGCTCCGCTCCGCTCGGAGCTCCGGATCCGGATTGGAGCTCCGTTTTCCCCCCCATAGGGTTGCATTGAAAGCTAAAAAAGTAAACAACTTTTTTTCGGTTCAAGTTAGAAACCTCATGTTCGGTACCATGACACCTCATGGACGTATACACACGCACGCCAAGTTTCAAGGCAATCCCACCATCCCCTGATTTTTGGGGAATTTTTGAAAATCGGGCACCCCATTCAGACCCCTTGGGATAGCTCCGTCAATTTGCACGTTAGAAACCTCAAACTCGCCACCATGACAGCTTATCCATGTGTCCACATGGACACCCAGACTCAAAGCCGTCCCATCATCCCCTGATTTTTGGCAGGGCTCTAACCTCTAACGCACCACCCATAACCCTAAGTCACACCCCTTTCGATAGCTCCGTCAATTTGCACATTAGAAACCTCAAATTCGGCACCATGATAGCTTATCCATGTGTCCACATGGACCCCAAGTTTCAAGGCAATCCCATCATCCCCTGATTTTTGGGGAATTTTTGAAAATCGGGCACCCCATTCACACCCCTTTCCATAGCTCTGTCAATTTGCACGTTAGAAACCTCAAACTCGCCACCATAAAAGCTTATCCAGGGATACATACGCACGCCGAGACTCAAGGCAGTCCCATCATCCCCTGATTTTTGGGGAATTTATGAAAATCCAACACCCATTCACACCCCTTTCCAATAGCTCCATCAATTTGCACGTTAAAAAAACCCCTCAAACTCACCACCATGACAGCTTATCCAGGGATACATACGCCGCACGCCGAGACTCAAGGCAGTCCCATCATCCCCTGTTTTTTGGCAGGGCTTAAACCTGCAGACCTCTCAATGGGGCCATTTCAAAGGAAATCCCAACATGCCATGAATTGGGGAGTAGAGATAAACCTATATGAATCTTCTTCCACACTTGAAAAATGGATTTGGAACTTCCAAAACTCCAAGTGAGCGCAGGAAGGACTTCTCCCCTGAGTCAAAGCCAGACACACACAACATCCCTGCAAGGCGGGCAGGGGAGGAGAGAGGAAGGCAGGCAGGCAGGCAGCAGACATTTCTGGGGGCATAAGGAAGTGAACCAAGGATAAGCCAGTAATGCATATAAAATGGAATAAATAAATAAATAAATAAATAAATGAAGGAGGGGTGGAATTAAAAGCAGTAGTGTTGCTGAATAAACAGCAAGAAGAACTTTTTAAAAAAGGCTATATCTGTCTTTTACCAGCAATAGGGGGACGTGCCCAGGGGAGGGGGAAGCAGCAGCTGCCAATTTGACTGGTGGTCAACCAGTCTTTTAAGAAGCAAGGCTGTCAGTTCAACTCATGAAAGCCATTGCTCCACCGCTAAGAAGTGGAACTGTCACTTCAACTCATGATAGGCATCGCTCCACCACTAAGAGAAGTAGACCACTCACTTAACTCATGATAGGCATTGCTCCACCGGGTTACTCTCTTTGGAAGGCTCTGATGGCCTTCCAAGTACAGGAGAGAGTGGGGGCACGTCCACAATGAGATGCCCTAGGGGAGCTCATCCCCTTGCACCACATCTTTTCAGTTGTTCCCCAAAGTTAGGGTGGGTAGCAGTGCTGTGTTTCTATCTCTTATTATTGGCTTAGTATATGATTTCACAGGTTGTGTTTGTGCATTTGGTGGGGCTACTGTTTTAAAAAACACTGGGAAAATCCGTTCAGACTAAGATAGAGAAGTTTCCCAGAATCCCAAGTTACCCATTTTGCCTATCCCCTCCTCCAACTTTGGGATCATGTGATCATGACCGGGAGTTGACTCTGCCCCTCAGCAATCGAAAAGGTAATCTTTTTCCCGCCTTTACCCTACTTTTTTAAAAATTCTAGCGCGCGACCCGCACCACGCAGAGAGGTGAGAGTACTCTCAAAATGACCCCCATCCACGACTGTCTAAGCACAAGAATTTTCAGAACGATAGCTTAAAAATCAACCCAGTTATCCCCGATTCTTTTCCGCAATGCAATCCTATGGGCGAAAACCGCCGTTTGACCCGCGCTGTCCCTGTTTGTTGACCCGATTTTTAAAAAAATATAGCACGCGACCCGCACGACGCAGAGAGGTGAGAGTAGTCTCAAAATGACCCCCATCCACGACTGTCTAAGCACAAGAATTTTCAGAACGATAGCTTCAAAAACAACCCAGTTATCTATGGGCGAAATGTTTCAAGATGGCGATCGGAGCGCTCCGCGGAAACTGGAGCGCTCCGAAAATGGTCGCTTCTCTTCGCCTTGCTTCTAGGGGTCCGCGGTCCGCTTCTACTCCGCCTCTGGGCAAGGCGGAGCAGGCCAATTCGCTCCTGCTTCTGCGCTTCTAATAGGAGCGGAGCACATGCCTAATCGAAAGCCTCTGAGAGATCCAAAAGTACCAGCAAGGACACACTTCCCTTGTCAATACTCACACGTAGATCATCCACTAAGGCAACCATAGCGGTCTCAACTCCGTATCCTGCCCTGAAGCCAGTTTGAAATGTGTCTAGAAAATCTGTATCATCCAAGACTGGTTGGAGTTGGAAGGCAACTGTCCTCTCGATCATCTTGCCCAAAACTGGAAGATTCCATACTGGTCTGTAATTATTAAGGTCCAGGGAGGGCTTTTTTAGAAGCGGCCGTATCACCACTTCTTTTAGCACCGCTTCTTTCTTGGTGAGAAACTCCCCTCCCTGAGAGATGTGTTAATTATATTCTGTAGAGGTAGTCTAATTGCTGCCCCTCCCTGGGCATCCAGCCGAGAAGGGGCAGGGTAAAATCCTTATGATATGATATGTCTTTTCTTCAGTGACGAATTCTTAAAAAGACAGGTGCTGGGAAAGGTGTCACCTGTGGAAGCCCTGCTCAAAGTATTGGGGTAGACTGTGGTCACTAAAAGCTGGATGAAGTGCACTCTGTATATGCTCAGATGCACTTCATTATTACATGACACATACCAGAATTCAGCCCTGGCATTGAAAACAGGCTGTAAGACTCAGTCCTGTTATGTACTGTAGTACCCCAGTCCCTATTTCTGAAAAAAGGCTTCCCTCCCTCTAGTCAAGCAAACTTCCCGATGTTTTATAACCTTTATACTTCTATGAGTATTGCAACTTTCCTATTATTCTGCAGTTCTGTGCTGCTTACTGCCAACTGCTCCAGACTTAGCTTCTGGTTTTGTTTATGTATTTATTTGATAGCTTGATATGCCACTGTCCATCATTAAAAATATTTCTGATCAGTTCTGAAATCAAGGCCAGGCTTTTCCTTTCACTTTTTCTGCCTGCCTGCATTCATGCTCGTAAGCGCAGTTCTGTGCATGTCTATTGAAGATGTAAGTCCCATTGACTTCAGTGGGACTTACTCCCAGGAAAGTATTATAAGATTGCTGCTTAAGTGTTGTAGATCTGCCCGCTTGCCCGGCCTTCGTCACGCAAACGTTTTGAGTCAAGGAGACTTGAAGGCAGGAGAAAAATGCTTGATGGGAAAAGTCACTCCAGCTTTGAAGCATTTTAGGTGGAAATTGTGTGACATGTTCGTGCATGAACTCCACTCTGCGATTTTCGATTTGATCTTCAGACGGAGCTAAAGTTGTTGTAAAAGTGAATTGGTTTTCTAATAACGCAGTTTGTGCGTGTGCCTGTAATGTGGGTAGTTCTGCATTCGCTGTGGAAGTAATTGAGGACATCTGTGCAAAATGAATATAAATTAAGTAAGGAAATGTGAATGAAACATTTTACACCTGCGTTGCAAATTTGTAATGATAAAAAACATACAATGATGGAAATTCTTACTGGATGGTTTTTACTGGGAAGATGTTAATGCTGCATTAACTTCTGATTTCCCTTTTTCCTTTTGGGGACCCCCCTCCCCGTGTTGCTTGGACTTACTCAAATTTCCCACCTTCAGTGTGCTACCTAGAATACCCCCCAGGACTTCTCTGCAGCAGCTGTGCATTGCAGGGGAAGATCCGTTGTTTTTTTAATATTGAGTTTTCAAAAATAAAATAGAGTGAAAACAAAAATGAAACACATTGATACTAATTCAAAAACCCTCCCCGTTCCCTCCCCACGCTTGGTCTATTTCAAAGTTTTTCTTTCATTTTCTTTATCTATTCCAGGGTGGTATATTAATTGATTATTTATTTATTTATTTATTTCTATTCTTCTCATGAGTCTCGCAAATTTCTGTAAGCTTCTGCCAAAGTTGTTCCTTTCAATTCTTTTTTCATATAGTCTATGAATTTTTATCAGTCCGTCCTGAAAGTATCTCTTTTCTTTATTCCTCAGTGTACTCTTAACTTCTGTGTCAGTGTTTCGTTTCTTGCTATATCCCAAATTTTCTTTTTCCAGATCAGTTGTGGTGGGCAAAACCATCTTGTCTGCTGTTACTGATTCGCTTTTTCATGGAGGTTACTTCAAGCCTACAGCCCAGAAGGAGAAATTAATTTTAATTTGAAAAATATAAATTTGTGGTTGGAACTTCTTTTCTTTTCTTTTATGGTTAGGCACCATATATACATACACACACTAAGTTAATTCTCTCTCTTGCATATCAGATATTTCCGCTTTCCCCCTTCAGTGGATTGCCGCTGGTCTGTTGCCATCTTGGAGAGTACGTCAGTAGCTGCAAAATGTCGAGCTGTTTGTTGGCTGAAGAGCTGCATCTGATCTGTAGAAGAGCTACAGAGATGATACTACATGAATCCACTTGTTCATGTGAAAAGTGCTTTTTTTTTCAAGTAATGACAGAAGCCCAGCAATGGGTGGGGGAGAATGGGATGGCGAGCTTGTTTGGGGAGGGCCTTGCCCACCCCGCCCTCTCTTCTAGCGCCAGCCTGGTGTCAGGAGGAGGCAAACTTTGCCCCCATGCATCAGCCAGAGGAGGAGCAGTTGCAGGGAACTTGCTTCTCCCTCCCTGCCTAGAAGAACACTTGGGGGAGCGGAAGTCAGGTGGGAAATGGTCAGGCCCCGTCAATCAGCCGAAGGAACAAGAGCCACCAGGAACAAGACCAGCCTGGCCCAAAGTGCATTTCAATGCACCCTTAGAGCTCATCACTGTGTTCTGGCCCTGAACAACTGATCTCCTGCATTGAGCAGGGGGTTGGACTCGATGGCCTTATAAGCCCCTTCCAACTCTACTGTTCTATGATTCTATGATTCTATTCCCACCCCCCACTTTCTTTTCCTTCCACTCCCCTTCCCTTCTGTGTCTTCCTCTCTCCTTTTGATTGATGGGAGCTGCTTTGGGAGACAATAATTGCACGAACAGCAAGATGAAAATACAGTAAGTACATTTTTAAAAGCACTTTAAGAAGGTGCTGTAACCATTACTGAAAGATCATTGTACATAATACATTGCAGAGCTCCAAAACAGTGGATATATGCATACATTGACATTAAAAAAAAATCTTATAGTACCCACCAGCTCTCTGTGTCTTAACTGAGAAGTCTGGCTGCCGCTACATCTGATTTGAATGAAAACCTCTGATAATTGGACATTCAAAACCTAGCCTCCTGTAGCAAAGAAGCAATTCTTCGTTATGAGTATTGGACAGGCATGTCAAGTGAAGAGTTCAGTGTTTAACATTTGCCCTTTATCGCATGAAACAGAAGAGCTCAAACCATAACTTGAAATATCGCACGGGGCACTTGTTTTGCTCTCTCCGTGTTTATATTCCTACACTAGTAGGAATACACAGTAGTAAAGCTTAATTGTTTCAACCAATGGTTACAACAAGCATAATAAAAACAATGCTCAAACAAATCATACATTCTGCAAGGTCAGAAATTTTGCTCTATGCATTTGGGCTGCAAGAGCATAGTTGGCCAATGCCAATAGGACAGTCTTGTTATTGCATGTAAACAAAAAGTATATTCTTTCTGAATCGGACCAGCTGGACTTATTCTAAAAAAAACCACAATCTAAATATTTAGAATGAATTTGAGAATAGATAGGGCAGTAGAACAGATAATGAGGCAGATGCCTGCTAGTCCAACCTCACAATGCCCCTTACCTTTCAATCTTGGGCATTTAACTTTGCAGCACGTCCATCTTGCTTCTTGGCAGGCTGCCAAAATAATTGGAATGATGACTTTATAATTACACCATTTTGTAAACAGGCCCTGTTTAGCTTTTAGCATTGAATGCTTCTTTGGCGCTGTTACAGTTCATCAACTAAATACTTATTTGGGCAGCTTGTCTAAAAAAAATGTATTTAACTAATGGAGCGTGGTTGCTTGTCAGCCTGCATGATGGAGCTAATTTGCAACAGTTGGGAAGGGTAGACTGTGACTTCGGGCTTCTCTTTTGAATACGGAAATCAGATTTATAATAGTTATTGGATTTCTGGGTCTGGGGAGAACATAAACAGCCAAACCATCTGGTACATCCATTAATAGGAAATGGTGTCTTCTCCTTCTACACACCCAGACACCAGCTCCACTTGCCAGTAAAATGGGCTATGATCCTCCATGCAGCTGGTTTTTAAACTCTTCATTAAGAAAAAAGACAGGACAAGGCATTTTAATAAGCTAATTAGGTATTCGAAAACGATGAGCTGATGATGGTAATGGAGCTCTTCAGCAATCCTGATATAGTTCTTGACATTTGGGAAGGCATAACTTTATTTTTTGAGAAAAGAGAAATGGTCTATTTTTGAGTTGATACTGATCAATCAGAAGTCATGGCTGAGGAGAGAGAAGATGGCCAATGTCATTTGAATAAAAGAAAATGCAACAACTGATTTGTGTGAGTGCATGATCCTAAGGAAAGGAAGAGAATAGCAAATGCATAATGCCATCCGCTCGAGTGTGTGTAGACCTGCACATGTGAGAAGGGCACATTAGGTACCTATTTTCCCTTTCCCTTCCTGAAGCATTAGTGCTGAAGATACCACAATGTACTAGCTGCATGGAGATATATGTCCTTCTCGTACCTGCTACTCTGCTTTTGTATACAGGAGTGTGGTCAAAATTTCCACATTGGGGGAATCTACACTACTTTATCTATAATGGTATATATGGCTCTGATGACGTCAGTGATCACATGACGCTTTATTTATAACGTTGTTATCCTTCTCTAGTGTTGTTTTGCTTTCTGTGTGCACCGATCTTTCGCTGTTTTCCCTGTCGCATTGTTAAACAAACGTCACGTGATCATCCACTCTCTTTCCTGTTTGAGACAACTTCCGGTTCGTGCCATCAGCAACTGTTTGTTTGATCCAAAATCTTTCCTCCCCCTGTAGACGAAGGTTGGAGTCAGTCCAACCTTCCTGCGAGGTAGGCCCCGGACCAAACGTCCTGTTGTCCCCGGCCACCCCTCGCCCTCGCCCTCTTCCCAACCAGGATGAGCCAGAGATTCCTGGAATAAAACACACACACTCAGCGAAGGGCCAAAACAAGTTTAATACCATTCAGCTAAAACTAACACGTAAGGTTTTGGCCAGAGGTAGCAGCAAATGGGAAAAAGGGAAAGAAGAGGACGGGAAGGGAGGGGAATCAAAGGAGGGATCACAAAAGGATAATGTACTAGAAGCCACGGCTCCATCTAAAACCTTCAAACCCACCCCCAGCCATAAAAGCGGCTAGCCTTGTCTCAGGAAATCCAGACATTTAAAATAAACAAAAGACCCTAGCTTACTCTGAGCAGCCGTCCCATGCTGACTTGGGTGTTCTTCCTCCAAAACCAGAACGGAAGATGCTCATCCCAAACAGGATACCCTTTTTATCCCCTTTTGGAATTTAGGGTCCCATGACCTCTCTGAACCAACCCCCAGCTCTGCCTGGTTCTTAACAACCCTCCCCTCCTAGGGAGGGCTGCACCCTCTCTCACACAACTAAACCCAATTATCCTAATGACCAGGGAGATAACCTGCAGGTGAGAGACCCAATCTGACCTTGGAGTCTCGGCGCCGAGAGTTCCACACTCCCACCCCCACTTAATGTACCATCATAGCTACACAACACATACCAGAACAGATACAGAACAGAAAGAATAATACAATTAAAGAGCCAGTACAATTAAAACGCCAGCAAGGCCCCAAGTCCTTCATACACCCCATCGTCCAAATAACTCTGGACAAGGCCCTTGTGGAGCACCCCCCCCCGCTCGCCCTCCCTCCCTCCTTCCTTCCCGCCCAGGATGCTGACCTGCTGCCACCTCCCATGACCGCTCCTCCTGCTGATGCTGGCCCGCAAAGAGGGGCTTGTCAAACGCAAGACCCTCTGGGAGTTGTAGTTCCCTTGTAGCAGCTGCCTGGCATCCACCCCAGCATTAAAGAGCTTGCAAAAGAAGGAAAGGAAAGGAACCTCTCGTGCAAGCACTGAGTCTTTACTGACTCTTGGAGGGATGCCCGCTTTCGCTGATGTTTTCTTGGCAGGCCTTATAGCAGGGTGGTTTGCCGTTGCCTTCCCCGAAGTAGGAGGATCAGGGAAACAACAGAGTATACAACAGGGCAACAAACAGTGTGCTACAGTACAACGTTATAGATAAAGGTAAATCACGCGAGTGTGCCCCATTACAGAACGTAATGTTATCATTAAAAATGGAACAAAGGCATAAAATAACGTTATAACCAATAGTGTAGATTCGGCCATTATGCTTTATAAAACTGTTACTATACTGTGGGAGAATAAATAAAATAAAGCTTAGCTAAATAAACCTTGATTATTATTGTTTTGAAATTATACTTCCAGGCAGAACTCAAAGTATTCATGCAGAAAAGGAATTGAAAACATAACGAAAGCCCAATTTATATTAGAACTGGAAAAATAGTTGCTAGGAGGAAAGCACCTCATGTTCAGGAGGCATTGGATTTTCCATCTGACCAGATATTGAGATTTTATCCAGCCCTGGGGAAACAAAAAGGGAAAGGTACTGGGCTGAGACTTGAATTTCCTGTAGGCCCAAACTAGAAATTTTCAAAATCAGAAAGTCAAATTTTGCAAACTTATCATGAGCACATTGTAAATAAGGCAAACTAATGTTTCTGTTTATCTGAAATGTATACCTTGTTCTTCAGTGGCCAATTGACATTTCAGGGGGAACTTAGAAAAGAGTAAAAACTAGTAATGTTACAAAATAACTAACATAAAAAGCAGCACAGTGCAGGATAAAAACTTCAAACACTTAAACATCACAGAAGCTAAAAATAATTAAACTTTAAAAGTTAACGATGTTAAAAAGCCTGGTGGGTGGAGTGTGGAGGTCTTCATTTAGTGGCAAAATGATAACAAAGTGGGTCTCCTTGGGGAGGACATTCTGCAGGTAGGGGGTCACCACCACAAGGGCTCTCTCCCTGCTCTCCCGAGTCCTGCCAGCTGCTCTCCCACCATGGAATTTGCTGCAGCAAGAGAACAGTTGGAGCACCATCCACCCCCTGAGAGCCCAGTGGACACTCCCAAAGTAAGGTGTAGCTTGGCAGAGCACCTGGTTTGTATGTGGAAGTTAGGGCTGGGAAATCTGCCAGCCTGGAGAGCTGCTCAGTAGTGTAGATCTGTGTTCTGACTCAGTCTAAGGCAGCTTCCTTTGTTTTGGGGAATAACAATCCCATGTTTTGGGAAATAACAAATGGGAGGGTTCTATTGTACTCATGTTCTATTTGTAGGTTTCTCGTTGGCCACTGTGTGAATAGAATGCTAGACTAGGTGGACCTCAGATATGTTCACTACAACTCCCATCATCCCAATGCTGGCTTTTATGATGGGGTTGTAGTCCAAAACATCTAGAGGGCTTCAGGTTGGGGAAGACTGCTTTAAGTATTTCATGTCTCCTTTCCTGACTCACCATATTTACCACATAATATTAATGTTTACCACATAATACTTAAAAACCAAACAAATGTGTGTTTAACACATCAAAACATCTCTGAGAGTGGTGACATAACTATTTTTTTTTGTAACATATTTTTGGTTCATTTATTTTAGTAATTTTCAGCTGTAAACTGGCTTAAATGCCTTGAAAAGGAGATATATAAATGCAGTGGACAAACAAAAAGCCCAGGTCATTTAAACTCTTACATAGATTTTTTTCTTCTAAAATAAAATTTATTCTTATTCTCCATTTTACTCACTCTAGCACCTTGCAGACCTCTTATTTCAGCAAATACTGGCTTTGAGGAATAGCACAAAAATGTAGAAGACCAGCTGTTAAATGTTATATAGGCCTGCAGTCATGTTGCTGAAAAATGTACAATTATATTAGAAATGAGGGAGGAGAAAACACTGGACCTTTAGCTAAGAGTTGCATATTACAATTTCAAACCTGGAACAGATTTTTATGATTGAACAGTAAAGATGTGAAAAGTGCTCTGTATAATAACTGTAAAAGAACTTTAATGTGCTTGTCCATGTGCCATCTAATACAGAAGGGACAACAACATGACTGCTTTCCAGATCAGACTGGTCATTGTGCTGTCTGTTGGGCTCAGTGGACTTATTTTGCAGGGTTGAGTTGACTATTTCGGCTGGCTACAGAGTTCCCAGGCAATCAGTTACCTAGGGAGGTTGTGGGCTCTCCTACACTAGAGGCATTCAAGAGGCAGCTGGACAACCATCTGTCAGGGATGCTTTAGGGTGGATTCCTGCATTGAGCAGGGGGTTGGACTCAATGGCCTTGTAGGCCCCTTCCAACTCTGCTATTCTAGTGGCCAAAACCACGCTGGCTGCTCTGCTACAGCTGGCACAACTTGCAGAGGCTGCTGGGATAGCATCAGGAGGACTGAGGGAGGGTGGGGAAATGCCGTGTTGTTGTTGTTATTATTATTTACATTTATATACCGCCCCATAGCTGTCTGGGCGGTTTACAAAGATTAAAAAACAATGAACATTTAATAACTAATATCCAAAATTTAAAACCATAAAAACAGACTACATGCCAACTACCCAGGTGTCAATTAAAAACTTAACATATGCTGTTAAATGCCTGGGAGAAGAGAAAAGTCTTGACCTGGTGCCAAAATGGTAACAATGTTGGTATCAGGCGAGACTTGTTGGGGAAATGGTTCCATAGTTGGGGGGGCACCACTGAGAGGGCCCTCTCCCTTGTTGCCATCCTCTGAGCTTCCCTTGGAGTAGGCACCCGGAGGAGGACCTTAGATGTTGAACGTAGTGTATGGGTAGGTTCATGTCAGGAGAGGCATTCTGTCAGGTATTGTGGTCCCAAGCCATGCAAGGCTTCATAGGTTAAAACCAGCGCCTTGAATTGGGCTCGGAAATGTACAGGCGGACAATGCAAGTGAGTCAGAGTTGGTCTTATATGTTCAAACCTTCTGGTTCCTGATATCAATCTGGCTGTTGCATTTTGCACAAGCTGCAGCTTCCGAACCGTCTCCAAAGGCTGCCCCGTGTAGAGTGCATTGCAGTAATCTATCTTGGAGGTTACCAGAGCATAGACAACTGAAGCCAGATTATCCCTGAACTTTTTCCTCCACTCTACAGGCTGAGGAATCAATCTGCATTTTGCTAATACATTTGCTCTTTTGTGGTAACATTTCATACACTGCAAATATCAAGCCTGACTTCGAAGTGACATATTTTGCCATAAATAGTGTGCATTTTGTGACAAGTGCATAATTAACATTTGCTAATTAGTAATTGGCTGCCAGCACAGTTACAATATGCATTACTTAGATGATCCTAAGGAAATTGGTGGCCTGACAAGCTTGGTGAGAATGTTCCGGCTTTGGCCTTTTAAGGCTGCTGATTCATAGACATAAGAGCTTTGCCTTTGTCATGTGATTGGGGGAAAATATTTCTGAAAGGTTGATCAGGACTTCACAGTTGTGGAAAGATGATGTCCTTAGGTGAGTGTTGGTTTAGAGTTGGTAAGCAGCAGAACCAAAACCGAGATTTCATTGGTAGCTCACTTTAGAGAGACATTTGGGAAGCCCAATTCAAGTTTCTGGAAGCATGAAGTTAACTCTGTGTGTGTGTGTGTGTGTGTGTGTGTGTGTGTGTGTGTGTTTGAGAAAGAGAGAGAAGACAATAGGAGAGGTGCAAAAAGTGTGTGTGTGTGTGGTGGGGAGATTGGCATAGAAACACCCTTGTTTTAATGCAATAAGGAAAATTATTACTAGGCTTATAATGGTTGGCTTCTAATATATAAAATTGTAAACATGACTTTATTTGGACTAAGCACCATTAAATTAACTTTTAGAAATGTGTTTGGTTTTGTTACTGTGTAATTTTGCAGTTAATTACATTCTTGATGCACCCATGGTTTCCCTTAGATTTAAGCAGCAAAGATGGGCATTTATTTATTTATTTCATTTGTATACTGCTAGAATGTCAGCAGGACATCCTCCCTATGATGACTGGATTCAAGTGAGGTCTGGGACTGGTGTTCTTCAGTGATTTTTCACCCATACAGATGTTTCATGTACAGATGCTATGGTCTGTCCACCTTCTGGTGGGAAGATTATTAGCATGGAAATCCAGCGTTCTCTCTGGGGCAGACTTTCCTCCAATTATTAGGTTGGAGGAATCAAGTTCAGGCCTAGTTTGGGAATAAGAGATGACATTAAGATTTCAGAATAGCTTAAATGCTCAGATTGAAAGAGGAAATTAGTCAGATATTAGTTAGCTCCTCCTGATCATGCCCCATTCCACCCCTGCCCTTCACAGGGAGGCCTCATCCACAGGGAAAGAGCTGTTCCATGGTGTGAGTGTGAACAATACAGCCATGTGGGTGCCATCAGTTGTGTGATTGGATCATTCACGTATCGCCCTGGAGACATAGAAATGACTAGGAAAAGTGGTTCCTATATAGCTAGTGATATCTGTGAAGGGTACCTTAGAACAGGGGAGGGCATAAAATAAATCTCCAGATCTCTTTTGGGACTTCAACACCCAACTTTCCTGACTACTGCTCTTGCTGGCAGTGACTTCCAGGAGTTGAGATCCAAAATATCTGGAGATGTACCTTCTGCCCATCACTGCATTAGAGCAACCTAGGCCATAGCTAGACCTAAGGTTTATCCCTGGATCGTCCAGGGGTCAAACCTGTTCATCTAGGTGACACACACGGGATCCAGAGCTCAGGCAGGGGCAAACCCTGGATGATCCCAGGATAAACCTTAGGTCTAGCTGTGGCCCTAGGCTTCAAGACTTTCCCCTCCCATCTCAACTAAGGAACATGCCCAATCTCTGATGCTATCCACTCGCAGCTACTGCTTGGGCAGATTGCAGCAAGCTAGAGGCACATGAAAAAGGGTACCAACTGTGGGAGCTTCTGAATGAGAGACACAATGAAGCTCCTTCCACTGCCGCCTCTGTGTTGTGATGGGAACCATTTATTTATTTATTTTATTTATTTATTTATTTATTTATTTATTTATTACATTTTTATACCGCCCAATAGCCGAAGCTCTCTGGGCGGTTCACAAAAATTAAAACCACAGTAAAACACCCAACAGGTTAAAACACAATGACGAAATACAGTATAAAAAGCGCAACCAGGATAAAACCACACAGCAAAGTTGATATAAGATTAAAATACAGAGTTAAAACAGTAAAATTTAAATTTAAGTTAAAATTAAGTGTTAAAATACTGAGTGAATAAAAAGGTCTTCAGCTGGCGACGAAAGGAGTACAGTGTAGGCGCCAGGCGGACCTCTCTAGGGAGCTCGTTCCACAACCGGGGTGCCACAGCGGAGAAAGCCCTCCTCCTAGTAGCCACCTGCCTCACTTCCTTTGGCAGGGGCTCACGGAGAAGGGCCCCTGTAGATGATCTTAAGGTCTGGGTAGGTACATATGGGAGGAGGCGTTCCTTCAGATAATCTGGCCCCAAACCGTTTAGGGCTTTAAATGTCAATACCAGCACTTTGAATTGGGCCCGGACCTGGAGGGCCCAAACCATTTCTGAAGATCAACCTTTCATAGTCACTTCAGCCTGAGGGAAGCTTTCAAACACAGGGCGTTGCTAGACCTACCGGGTGTTTCGTCATTGAGGAGCGGTGAAAGCGGCTTTTCCCGTTCAGCCGTGACGCCTCATGATCCACACCTGCCTTCGATTTGTGGCGGAAGCTTGCGCCGGTTGTGCTGCTGCCGCCGCGAGAACGGTTGCGCAGCCACACCGGCCTGATTGCCGCGGCTTTTTTTTTCGCTCGCTGCACGGTTTGCGCACGTCCGAAAGACCGCAAACTTGCGCAGCCGTCAGCGATGCCGCCGCCGGCCCTGGCGGCGGCAGCGGCGGCAGTGCCAGTGCCAGCTGAAGTGCTGCTGGTGCTGTTGAGGGTCAACATTGATGCGCTCACTTCCTGATGGGGGTCGTGGCGGGTGTCATATGACCCGAGGTCAATCGTCTGCATGGCCACTCTGTGCCTACATCTCCCATCATGCCTCTGAGGTGTCGGCGGCGATGACCGCCTCTGTGCCCTGTGCCCCATCCCAAGGAGCCAACCCACATCTGGCCGTAGCCATGGCAGCAGCCCACAAACAGCTCTGCCCTCTGCCAGCCTGGTACCCACACTAACAGGCAGCGTACAGCACCGCCATTATGCGGCCACGGTAGCTGCCCACCGCAAGGAGTCACCAGCCACTTTTCCGTTCCTCCGTTCCTGCGCAAACTGTCACTGGGGAAATAAAAAAAAAAAGCCGCTCCGCCGCGCTGCCCCAGCTGGCGGACTGCGCGCAAATGGCGGAGGCGGCTTGACCGAAGCCGCTGACCACTCCCCTTAGCACGCCTTTTCCTGACCAGTGCCGACCGCAGTGACCTCACATCCTCCCACACGTACTCCGAATTACCGCGGGACAGCAGGAAAAGGCGCACTACAACTCACTTTTTTAAAGTCGGGAGAAAGAGGCTTCACCGCGGGATAACGGCGGATCCTCGTGAACGTCATCTGGAAGCCTCGACGTGGCTGCGGAAGGTAACGCGCGCTAGAGCCTCGTCTAGTAACGCCCACAGTAGAGTAAAAGTAGGTGGACTTATGCTTGGCCTGACCTACTGGACCATCAGCCACTATCCAGGAGTACCACAGAGCTGTATCTCATATCTCACAGCTCGGCTTTCCCAGGCCTGCAGAATTCAGTGCCACAGTTGTGATGGCCCATGTAGTGTCATGGCTTTTAGGATGATTAGACAAATAGTGCCGATGGGTCTAAGCCAAAGGTATATCTGACTGCCATATGCTGGGGATTAAAAGTTGGGGTGTATTCTGTATGTATAGACTCAGGTCTATATATGAATGTAAACAGGAATAAATAAATCATGGGCTAGATCTACACTACTGCTTTATAGTGGTATTGAAGTGCACTGATCACTGTTGGGGCACAATCCACCTTCCATATACCACTTTCATTGTGTTATTTCCTACTTTTTATTCCACATTCATAATGATTTGACACAAGGTTTAGATCTGGCCAAGGTAATGAGAGGAAAATGGATTCCACAACTGCGTGTCGGAGATAAAGAGCTTAGTAATCTAGTACGTTCCGCTTCTTTGCAAGTCAGCGTATTGCCAGCTGGAATGCTTTTGAATAACAGCTGTGTGTTTTTTGAAGGAAGAAATAAGATTCCAGCTGATGAGCTTCATTACAGGTCGAATGGTATCAATCTATAATAACTACTAATGAAATAAAAGAGTTAATGCTAGTTGAATTTCACCCCCTCACTCTTGTTTCTGAACAAACATGTTTACCTGTTGTCACAGCAGAGTAGCTCCATGTTTTGAATTAAGTGTGGATTATTCAGAGGGCATGCAGTTGTCTCTGCCTGCCGTGGGAAATTGTGGCCAATAGACGTGGACCAGTTATGTGACTGATTGGTCCACTTGAGGCAACACACCAATGGCTCCAGTGCCAGGACCCACAATGGGCAAAACCACCCTTGCAGAGTAGACAATGGCATTCCTGTATGTGTGGCTGCGGTACCAGTTCCTCCTGGTTCTGTATGGTGCTGGTTCTAAGAGCCCATGCTAGCCTCCACCAGACTGTTAGGAGAAGGGTTGGGTAAGAATGTTGTTTCAGTTTGGTTTTGATAAGAATATAACAAAATGTGCAGAGTTCTCCATATTAAGGACAAAAAGAAATTGAGAATTAAAAAATGGAATGTAGCAGAAACAGATAGGTCCATCCAGGCCCAGGGCCTTGAGTGCTTAGCCCTTAAAATTCTGACACCGAATCCCCGTGTATTCAACCATGTTAGTGCTTAGTTAGGGTTGCCACCTCTGAGTTCTCAGAAAGGTGGGTATCGCCACACCGCCCTATAGCCGAAGCCCTCTGGGCAGTTTACAAAAATTTCTACAACTCCTACACTTTAGGAGCTGTAGGAATTCTTCGATGTAAGTTTGAGAGTGGATGTCATTTCTCCCCTGGGGGTGGTTGGTTGGTCTTTTAATAGAAGAAGTCTCTGCTTATGAAGCTACAGTCAAAGGCAATCTTTAGAATTGGGCTGCTAGGAGCAAGGCTCATGTTTTGGAAATCTCCATTCATTTCCAGGTTTTCACAGAGGCTGCTTTAACGACTATGGTCAAATTGTAGGGTTCTTCCTGCCCTCTTCCAATGGAAGAGGGATATTTTTTGCTTTACTTCACGTCTAACCCCAACCCCTTTATGGGGGAGGGGGAGGGGTTTGGATATTTTTTTAGCAGGACCATGGTGCGTGCAGAGAGAGTATAGCCCCCCTCAACAATGCACTGTAGTTCCAGTCCTGCTCACCACCCACATAGCTGATATTTAACACGTGGGAAAGTGCACATTAAATGTTGCATGCAGTTTGGCTGTCTGTCTGCTGTTGTAATACGAGTCAGGCACCATTCTTTCCCTTCCTGTTTGTGCTATTTTGTGGAGCTAAACCTTATGGCTAGCGTTGGAAATTCGGTGCCCTCGAGATGTTTTGGACTATAACTCTCACAATCCTTTCCCCTTGACCATGATGGCTGGGGCTGATGGGAATTGTAGTCCAAAGCATTTGAAGAGCACCAGGCTGCTAACCACTACATGGCGATTGTTCCATTTTGGCCAATTATACCTATCAGGGTTGCCTTAATATACATATGAGGGCTGGGTGGAAGAAACTAGCTTCTTTTTAACAGTTAGCAAATACATTTAGCCCGTTGTATTACCATAGCCCCTTTCAGGTTAACTTCACGTTAAAGGTTGCGGTGTTCTGGAGTGAGCAAGACAATATGTCAACAGCATGCAGTTGCTGAATGCCAGCTGCCTTTTAGAGGCACAAGGAAGGGAGATGCTCTGTTTTGGGAACCCAGCCTGACTTTCAATCAAATAACTGATCTGAGATGCTGAGCACAAGCTGCATTTCATTTACAAATGCTGCTAGCGTATTCCTGATTGAACACTTTGAACCTGAGCAGAATATGATTTCCTTTTGCACTACCAGAATCGCTCATATTAACGCCTCCAGGTGATCAATAGGAGATTTTAATGCATACTAATGAAAAAGCTCCTCGTAACCCCTCTTAATTTCCACACGACCTACCTAGTTCTGTACTTAACCAGATAATTTTCATTGAACATGGAGCTGTGAAATGCAGTGGTGCTATTGGTTTTTCCCAGGCTAGATAGTTCAGAGTTGTGCTCACAAAATGCCTGCAAAAATAAAATAAAATCCATGCTAATGTATTTTTCACAGTTGTGAGTGTAATTAACAGGAGCATGTTAGGCAGAATGCTGGCTGGTGGTAGCATCTCCTCGTCTTGCTGAGTTATTTTTATTGCTCTTCTGGGTTTTGCCGCTACGGGGCTTCTCCTCCTAAATGATGATAAAAACTGCTTCTATGAATAAGATATCAGATAGGCTTGCCTGCATAAGGCATTTGTTTTGTGATGGTACTATACATACCATTTCCTTTTTATCAGCGGTGTTATAAATTAGATTTCTCCCGAAATCTTTTAAGAAGGGGACTTTGAAACAGGGTTGCCACCAGCTCCCCACCACTGCAGAGCTTCTGTATCTCAAAAGCAGTATGCTGTAGCACTTCAGCTATGGCACTTAGTCAACTGATGAACCTCCTGCAGCTCCGCAGAAGAAACAGCTAAACCTACTTCTCCATTTTCTTTATCTGGGTTCTTATTTGGGCACGGTTCACAATTTTTTTTAAAAAAAATTGTGAACCGCCCAGAGAGCTTCGGCTATTGGGCGGTATAGAAATGTAATAAATAAATAAATAAATACTTATAAAATCATAGAATCATAGAATAGTAGAGTTGGAAGGGGTCCATAAGGCCATCAAGTCCAACCCCCTGCTCAATGCAGTAATCCACCCTAAAACATACCTGACAGATGGTTGAAAGGTTGTCATGCAGAGGAGGGCCAGGATCTCTTCTTGATCCTCCCAGAGTGCAGGACATGGAATAATGGGCTCAAGGTACAGGAAGCCAGATTCCAGCTGGACATCAGGAAAAACTTCCTGACTGTTAGAGCAGTACGACAATGGAACCAGTTACCTAGGGAGGTTGTGGGCTCTCCCACAATAGAGGCATTCAAGAGGCAGCTGGACAACCTTCTGTCAGGTATGCTTTAAGGTGGATTCCTGCATTGAGCAGGGGGTTGGACTCGATGGTCTTATAGTCCCCTTCCAACTCTACTATTCTATGATTCTATGATCACTCCCACTTGGACCTGCCATCTTCCAGAACAGCCTTCCCCAACCCGGTGTCCTCAAGATGTTTTGAACTACAATGCATTCCTGAACATTGGCCATGCGGGATGGCAATGATGGGTGTTGAAGTCCCAACCATCTGGAGCACCACCAGGTTGAGGGAGGATGCCCTAGAAGATGGCAGGTCCAACCGGGAATGCTCCTTGGCTGCAGCCATCTCTTAAACATACTTCTATGATTCTATACCTACAGAGGTTGTTGGATCTCCATCTCTGGTGGTTTTTAAGAAGAGGCTGCACAGCCACTCTCATGGATGGTTTAAATGGTTTTCCTGCACATTGCAGAGGGTTGGACTAGTTGATTGTTGTGGTCCTTTCCAACTCCACAATTTTATTTATTTATTTATTAATTACATTTTTATACCGCCCAATAGCCAAAGCTCTCTGTGCGGTTCACAAAACTGAAAACCATGGAAAGCATAATAAAACAACCAACAGTCTGAAAACACAAATACAAAAAGCACAACCAGGATAAAACCACACAGCAGAAGTTGATATAGATTAAAATACGGAATTAAAACAGCAAGTTTAAATTTAAGTTCAATTAGCTGTTAAAATACTGCGAAAATAAAAAGGTCTTCAGCTGGCGACGGAAGGAATACAGTGTAGGGGCCTGGCAAACCTCTCTGGGGAGCTCATACTTACATCCATTGTAAGTATGATTCTACTTATAGCCTCTGTCTTGTCTTGTCCACCTATTGTATAGCTGTTTCTCTATATGTTTTCATGTGAAGCGTCCTTCTACTGAGCTAGTCCATCTTTCCCAGCCCTGTTACTTGAGAGGTTAGGGTTTGAACATTATCTCACCCTTCTTGTTAAGAAGCTCAGGGATTGTTATCCTTCACTCTAATAACCACCATGTCAGGTTAAGCTGAGAATACCCTGTGTCCCTTGTGGGTTGAGCAAGATTTTAATGACGGTCTCCTTAGAAATGTTGAATTAACCAGCAGTAGGGAAAGATGAGAGGTGAAAGAGGATGACAGTAGTGGGGATTATAGTGCTTTGAGCAGGGAAATAAACCAGGAGGAGTTGATGTACTATTGATGGATCCAATGTACTATTGATGGATCCAAAGGGATGGTAGGGGGAAAAAGAAGACTGGACAATAGGACATATTCTGTTAGGATGTGTCACTGAGCTGAATTACTGCTGAACATAAGCTTTGTATATTTGCAATAGCTAAATATGCATTGAAAGCCAGCCTTGATGTCGTAAACTGCAATGTCTCCATCACCTGCAATTTTGCCTTGATATCTTGTATATTATTGTGAACCACCCAGAGAAATGATGTTGTTCAGGGTTATATAAGTATTGGAAATAGATAAATTTAATTATTGTTACTATATCACATTAAGAAGAGACTATATATTTTACTATATTACATTAAGAAGTGTTATATAATAGTCTTGTAATTATTAATGGTAGTATCTGAGGATACCATACTAATTAAATTGAGCTGTCATTTTAATTAATATTGGTTTTCATTTTAAACACTAATAAAACAAAAAGTTTGTGTGTTTTTCTTGTTTTTGTTTCCTTCCCTCCCTAATGCCTAAGAACCAGAAGCTGCGTTTTAAGCAAACAAACCTTGTAATGCAGGGTGAAAATCTTATCTCCTTTATTCTTTTGTTACTATGGTTACTATCCTAAAGAATCCCTCTATGCACCATTAAAAGAGCGCAAAAAGAATTGTGCACATTAAACCAAAGCTAAATAAAGAGAGCGACTGACCGACCATCAAGCTACATAAATACAATGCATGAATGAATGACTTTAGGGAAGTTATTATTTCATATGCTACAATGACAAATGAATTAAAACAGTTGGGCTGCATCTCACTTGTGTACCTGCTGGCTGTTTTTCATGTGCTGTGCCAAGAGTGCATCCAGGCTACAACTGGAAGAATGATGAAAGGCAATCAGCATCCTAAATGTTTTTCAAAATAAAACAGTGGCTTCACTTTGATAGTAGTAGCTGTTTCCCCTTTCTCCTTCCTGTCCATGGAACAGCAGCTGACTTGTGAAACGACCGAGTTGGTGGTAGTGGGAGGAGGCAGACCTTAACCTTTCCCAACATGGCGTCATCCTCCTTCCCATGATTATGAAGACAGTTCACCGCTGAGATGACACTATTATGAGTATAGGGGTGGAGGCTACCTCTGTTATCGTTCTCACCACCAATGTTTTCGTTAACCTCACTTTCTAGAATGACCTAACGCAACTTCTAACCATGCAACACCTTCTCACATGGTATCTAAACTGCCTGAAAATACAGGGGTACCAAGCTTTATGAGTCTGCCTCTTGCTCTCCGCCCACCTTGTCCAGCCAACTTTTTTCAGTACGTATTCATGAAAAAAATCCTGGAACCACTGGCCACAATACAGTCACCAGCAGCAGTACAACTCACCCAGTCGTTGCTGGCCCCTAACATGGAGACACTGCCTAACTTCTTCAGTGCAGGACAACTATTGCTCAAACTCGTCTTCCACTTTGTCCAGGCCTCTGTGGCTTTCCTCAGAGGTATTTTGCTCCAACAACTGTGTAGCACAGCGGTCTGGGCTCAGCCTTCTACCTTTATCAAACATTACCACGCTCATGCCGATGTGGCTTTCGGCAGAATGGCTCTTCCTTCAATTCTGACATGACATCTCCCTCCTCCATCAAGTCTCTTGTGCTAGGCCCTGAGCATGCACTGAGGAGATGGGCCCAGCTCCCACCATAAACTTTGTTTAGCTCTAGAATGTTCCAAAGGAGTGTTCTGCGCAGGTGCATAACCCATATGTGTAAATTCAGAGATGACCAGTCAAAGAACCACAGTCACAGGTAAGCAGCCTGTCCTTCCAGACTGTCTTCAGAGTTAGCTCCACGTATAACACATTGCAGCAATCCTGGTGGGAGCTTACCAGTGCATGGAAAACTACAGCCAGGCCTATACCTGCTATTATAGACAAAGTAGATCCAGAAATTTGCAGACTGAATTCACGAGGAAAGCTGTGTAAATTGCACAGAGTTCTGAATGTGTTTTGTTTCAGGATTTGGTCTTCTGAATCAGAAGGTACAAAATAATAAGTAGGCTTTGGGCTATGAATCAGTGTCATGGATCTCTCTTAGAAATCAAGGCCTGTATGTTTCCGAGCCCAATTCAAAGTGCTGGTTTTAACCTATAAAGCGTTACACGGCTTGGGACAACAATACCTGACGGAGCAGCTTTCCCGACACGAACCTACCTAAACACTACGTTCAACATCTAAGGTCCTCCTCCAGGTGCCTACTCTGAGGGAAGCTCGGAGGGTGGCAACAAGATAGAGGGCCTTCTCTGTGGTGGCCCCCAACTGTGAAACAATCTCCCTGACGAGGCCTGCCTGGTGCCGACATTGTCATCTTTTCGGTGCCAGGCCAAGACTTTTCTCTTCCCCAGGCATTTAGCAATATGTAACGAGCCTAGGTCTGGTTTTTTTTTTTTTTTTTTTTTGGCTCAACGTTTCTAAAGTTGATATAGTGGTTTTAAATGTATGTGAATTTTGCATGTTTTTGTGGTTTTTAATTTTTGTATATTGTTTTTAAATATTTTATCTTATGTGAACTGCCCAGAGAGCTTTGGCTATGGGGCGGTATATAAATGCAATAAATAAATAAAAGGCAGCTTAGCCAGAATCTAAGCAATACTTTACCTTCCACTTTGCTCAAGTTACATATAAAACGATGGCCCATGTGGTTCAGAACTCTGGGCAGAGCTTTTATACACCACTTTGGAGATGTAGGAGCAGCTGCAGCTGCAGCTCCTGCTCTGTTAAGGTCTCATTTTAAAAAGTGCTCACGTCAAACTCATGATGTGAGCACAACTCAGCTGCATTCATGAAGGCCTGGCTGATCAGCAGCAGCTGAGGATTCATCCCATCTTTCAAAGAATGCCCTAATGGTGCACACGTCAGATAAGGCTCTGCAATTTATTCCCATTGCTTTGCAACACATATTCACTAAATGGTGGCAGGAAACTGAAAGGGATGGCATTTGTAAAGCCGAAGATTAATGGGGGTCTGCTTTAAAAAAAAACCCAATGAATTGCACATAATGACTAAAAGCAGAACACACCGACAATGAAAAGCAGATTACTGGGAGAACCAACTCTTGGGTTTGCATACAGGTAAATATAATTATGTGTTACTCTAAGCAGCCATTTCATGCCTTTCTCCACCACTGAAGTGGGACTCTCAGACACATAATGTAGACCTCCAAGTAGAATGGAGGGCACTTCATGACATGTAGTGTAGATGAAAGGGTCCTGTTGTGATGCAAACCTGAAATTTGTTGGAACTGACAACATTAGAAACCATTTCAGATCTCAAGCCAACACCATTTGGACCTACATTATCCTGTTCCACAAACAGCTCCCATTGCAAAGACAATCTAGTGACTTTAAGATCAGGAGTACACATATTCACACAGAAACTCAAGCATTCTCAGTCTCTTTAAGGAGAAAAACATCAAATATGTTTGTTTGGATTACTAGATATCTTTGACAGCTCTGAGAAGGATTCTTGGAAACATCAACAGACAAGCTGCGTAATTTTAAGCTTACGATATTGTTTGGGAGCTGACAGAAAGAATACTTCAAAGCTTGAAAGTATTTTATAAAGAAATAGAATTCCATGGGCGATATCCAGTAGGACTTTTTATGCCCCGATCAATTCCTTTGTGCCCCGCGGATTCTGTGGTGCAAGTGACCACTTGCTCAACAGCAATTTAGCACTTCTGGGAACAACCCGAAATGAGCGGAAATGCTCGTTTCTGGAATGGGGCAGGTCAGCAGCACTTGCGTAAGGGAACCCTGCCGACCTATTCCAATCCAGAAACTATTGTTTCCACTTGTGTTAAGGCCTGCTTGCACAACTGAATCAGCTAGAGCCACCAATTGCAGAAGGGAATTGGGAGGGCAGCAGTACTCTGGTCCCAGTGTGTGATGGAAATGTCCTCCTTTCATACTCTCTCTCTCTCTGGGCTCATCTACAGCAAGCACGGTATTCCACTATGAAAGCAGTAGGAAAGAGGTATATCAAAGGCAGGAGCCACACTACTGCTTTGTAGCGGTATTGAAGTGCACTGCAGGATCTACACTACTACTTTATAGTGGTAATGAAGTGCACTGGCAACTGTTGGGGCCCATGACACATCTACACCAAGCAGGATATAACACTGTGAAAGTGGTATGAAAGCGGTATATGGTATGTGTCATGGGCCCCAACAGTTGTCAGTACACTTCAATACCACTATAAAGCAGTAGTGTGGCTCCTGCCTTTTATATACCGCTTTCATACCACTTTCATAGTGGAATATCTCCTTAGTGTAGATGATCTCTCTCTCTCTCTCTCTCTCTCTCTCACACACACACACACACACACACACACACCTACCTACCTCATTCACACAGAGACCCAGGCATTTTCAGTCTCTCTCCCACCCATTTCTCTCTCCAACTTAAATACAACCTTGCTTTTGGTTTTCAATTACTGAAAGGAAAAGGCTCCTTTCCATTCTCTGCTGCGAAGGGACCCTTTGCAATAGAGAAAGGGTTGTTAGGCTAAAGTTCCATGTAGCTGTGAGGCAGTGTATATTTTGGCCCTGATCAAAATTGTTATGATTTTGGTTTCTATTTTAACAGATTCCAAGTTCCTAGATCTGTAGAGAGTACACCAGTGTTTATACCGGCAATCAAAATGACAAGAGCAACAAGTATCCGTCACTCCCAACTAGCAGAACAGTGTCAGATCTGCAGTTAATGGCTGTCGTGTTTCTCAAAAACCTCCTGCCTTCTTGGGAGACAATAACGAGGCCTGCTAAGTAATCCACAAAGCTTTATTCAAGCAATAAACTTCTCTTCCCACCTGAAGAGAGTCTAATCTCTAGGAACTTTCCCCTAGGCAAAAGTATGCAAACTAAGCGAGACAATTGTCCTTTCAAGAAGAATGGAAAGCCCTTTCCCAAGATGTGTTAAATTCAGAGAGGCTAGTTCTGAGGCAGCTTCTGACGGGTGCCAGCTGGGCTGACTTTCTCTCGCCTTCCTTTCGCTCCACCCGTTTTAGTTTGCAGTGTACTCTAGGATCTGCTAACCTCTCCGTGCTCTCCCCCTAGGAAGAATGTTGGCTTCCCACTGACTGTGTATTATTTGCCCTTGACAAGATAAGCTCTGGAGAGGGTTCACTCCCAGCTGGTGAAGAGCCCGTGAGAGCTTTCTCCCCCACTGGTACTGGCTGGCCTGTGTCTGGCGCCGACTCCTCTACTTCAGGGTCTGATTCTGATTGATCACCTGAAACACCTTCTTCCAACCCAGGTGGAGCAGGGCTAGACGTGACAATGGCATTAGTATCCCTACTTCAGCAGAAGACTGTTAGCAAATTTGCCACTTGGATGGGATGAAAGGTACAGGACCAGCACATCACGAGCAATTTAAATGTTGCAGCATGTTGACCCAAATGATTTGTTTGGGGCATGCCGGTGTTTAGGTATAAAAACCATGAAAGTGGTGATTACATTTCACAAAGCCAAAAACACATCTCTGAAACCTGAATGGGGCAAGAGTGGGTTGTTGTTTTTATGCTGCTACATTTAGACTATGAAAAGAGCACACATAGGAAAACTCACATTTATCTATGTTTCATAAAGTATTTGTACCAGCCTTAATTCCCTATTTGCTTAATGTCAATTAGTGCCATCCCACAGTTATCACACAGCTGCCAGTGCAAGTCTTCAGAGACAATAAGACAGTGTCAAAACTAAGAGAAACAATGTCAGTACAAATGATATTGCTGTTAAAACAAAAATGGAATGAAATACAGAATATTATTAAACTAGCATAAAGGATAAGCCCTAAAATGGCACAAGCGTGAGGAACTTTCTTTTTAATACTTCTGTGTTAATAAAATAGTAAGAATATTTGAGGTTGGAGCCCTATAAACAAACACTGTGACTATCTTAAATTACCACTATGATATAACACTACGGGAAAAGCACTAGTTGTCAAAGGGATAGTTAAAATTTTCTGACAGAGCTCCTAGCACAAAGTCAGGCAGGTCAATGGGAGATGACTGGGAGTTTGTGGCATTATTGTCTCACTTCCAAGCATTGGAGAATCCTAGGCAACTGATACATTGACCCCTGGCATTCAACACTAGGCTGAAAGACAGGCAGCTATATGTGTTAGACTGTCTTGGATTTTTTTTTCCATGGAAGGGCCATATTCCATCTCTTGAGCCAGTCAAAGCATACATGGAAGTGGGTGAGAGTGTTGGGTCAGTTTGCACCTCCCTCTGGTTGTGGATCACACCACTTTGAGGAAACTTACTGTTAAATCTATCCTAACAGCGTTCCTTATCTACCAAAACAAAGGCTGAAGACCTCATTCTCATCTGCTTGATCCTCATGTGGCATCTCCTGATCACTTTTGGCTTGGAGCACACTATCATCTGGTTGATATGGACTAATGTGATTGGATATGGAGATTCCTGATTTGGGTTACCAGGATGTCCTAATGAAAATCAAGTTTTGCAGTTTCAGTTTAAAGGAATTGATTGGAGATCTGAGTTGCATAGTTTCTATCAGAGCATCCAAAGGACTGTAGTCAAGAGATGAGAAGCACAGTATCTTAAATAAAGCAGAAACCATTGGGAAGCATAGGGTCTCATAAGATGGAAAGTCCTTTGAGTAAGTGGGAATTTTTTTTCCAACCGTTTTTATGGAATTAATAAGAACATAAGAACATAAAAAGTGCCATGCTGTATCAGACCAAGAGTCCATCTAGTCCAGCACTCCATTCACACAGTGGTCCCAACAAAGCAGGACATGGTGCAACAGCACCCTCCCACCTATGTTCCACAACAACTGGTGCACACAGGCTTACTGCCTCGAATACTGGAGATAGCACACAACCATCAGGGCTAGTAGCCATTGCTAGCCTTCACCTATCAGCTGATGAACCTCTTCTTGCTACCATACTTCACTTATAGGTTTGGACTGTCCTGCTCCCTATTGCTGAGCTCAGCTGAGCTGGGTTTTGTGTAATTATTTCTTAAAATATATATATTTTTAACCTCACCTTTCCATTCAAAATGTTCAAGGTGGCGCTTACAGTACCAACAAACCCTTAAATGAAATAAGCAAGTCCATGTGATAGCAGGTAAAAGAGGCAAGAGACAGAAGATCAAACTTTTTAAAACTAACATGACGCCAAGCCCCATCCCTACTTGGAGGATCAGGAGGATACTGTGGTATGGAAAGCCACCTAGTGGTCCAGCAGAACCAACAGGAATCACTCCCACTGCTCATTTCCTAGTATGGGACATCTGTCTAGGCGGTTTCTGTGTTTTCTCTTGGCAAGTTTTTTTTTTTTGCCCCCTCTTTTTTAATGAAGAACCATGTTTCACTCTTTGATCCAGTGAAGCTTTTGTTTGCATTGTTGGCTTTGACATTATAGCCCACTTCTCTATTAAAAATAAGCAATGTTGCTTACAACAAATTAGCCACAATAATAGATCCAGAGGTATGTGTAGAGCCCAGTATGATTATCTGTTCCCAGGCACCATATCCCACTGGAATCTGACTTTCACACCTCATACTTTGAATTAGCTAGCGAAATCTCTTTCTATGGAAAAGGATTTCAGCTTAGTGATAGAACAGGTGCTTTGCACGTAGAAGGTCCCAAGTTCAATCCTTGGATCTTCAGGTAGGGCTGTAAAAAATATCCTCCTGAAACCTTGGAGAGAGCTACTGCAGGTCCATGTAAGACAATGCTGAACTGGATGTTCTGACTCTGTATAAAGCAGCTTCCTGTGTTCCTACATCTTTAATCAGAGGGTTTCAGAGGGTTTATGCTATATTGGAGTGACTGTTTCCTGTCATCTTCTCTGGGCAGAGAGCTGAAAAAGAGAAGCAATAGCACCGTTTTGGAATGCATGCAGAAGAATCTATTGTTTGGAGTTTACACATACATTTTGCCCAGCCCTGAAATATTTGGCATTCTCTCCTTCTTTGAAAGCAAAGACCTCTTGTTTAAAATGTGGACCAGGAATTACAGAGCATAACATGGTAAACTTAGTTCTTCTTTAACTATCCTCGCACCCACCCCCAACACCCAAAAGTGTGACTGAGAGAGTGCAAGCTAGGGAAAAAACAGACGGAGACAGCGATTTGAGGCAAATGAGAGAAGTGATTGAGACAAATGACATTGTTTAAATATCAATTGACTAGCACTCACCGAGTCAAGTTAGATGGAGAGTGTCGTGTACCTGGAAGAGTAAAAGGAAGGAGGTTCAATGAAAGGAACATTCCATGCTGAAAAAAGGAGCTAAATGCAAAATTGAGAAGAAGGAGCTGGTTCAAACATTTCAGAGGGTAAACCTGGTCTGAATACCAAGGGCTCATCTACACCAAGCAGGATATCCCACTATGAAAGTTGTATGAAAGCGGTATATAAAAGACAGGAGCCACACTACTACTTTATTGCGGTATTGAACTGCACTGACAACTGTTGGGGCCCATTGACACATACCATATACCGCTTCTATGTCCTGCTTGGTGTAGATGTGTCATGGGCCTCAACAGTTGTCAGTGCACTTCATTACCACTATAAAGCAGTAGTGTAGATCCTGCAGTGCACTTCAGTACCACTATAAAGCAGTAGTATGGCTCCTGCCTTTGATATACCACTTCCATACCACTTTCATAGTGGAATATCCTGCTTGGTGTAGATGAGCCCCAAGTCAGCCCATGCGGGCTCCGTAAGGATGTACATCTGTGTGGAAACAAGTTTGTCACATTCAGATATATTCTTTGAACATCTTGAGTGTACGCCTAAGAAATCCTGAGTAAGTAAGGAGCCAGACATAAAACAGGTACATAGTAAAATAGGCAATTAGAGATAAAATGCAAGTAAGACCAGGAAAAGAACTTGTAAAATGAGGAAGGGATATTTCAGTGCTGGCAAGAAGATGAAATGAATGAATAACAATGCAAGAATTGATATGAACTATTCTAAGTATTAAAAACATTGTGAAATGCCCAATGGTCAGATTGGCTGGAAACGGAATTGTCGATTTAGAAATAACTTGAGCTTTTTTCAGAATTGCACCAGTTTATGATAGTGTGCTTAATTAATTTTGGTTTAATTATCTCTCCCCAATTTGGCCTATTGTAATCAGCTGATTTTTAGTTAAACTATAAGTCCCCTGTGTGCATTTTACTTTCATTTTGAGAGTGGCTTACATTTAACTTAAACTTACTCCCAATCAAATAGATATAAACAGCAGCAAATTAACTCTCAAATTAACAAAGGATGTTTGTTTTCACATGGATGTTCACTGCTTTAACTAAAGCACCTGGAATTTATATCTGTAGTTAACAATAGTCACAGTAAACTAGGCTGCTTGAAAATAGATGTGAAGCAAGTTTTTTTTAATTTGTGGGCATTTTTCCCCAGTTATTGAAACCGGAGAACCAATATATTATGGATTAAAACCATACATTTTCCAGGGAGAGATACTAATAGTTACTTATCTGATCCCTGGTTTCCACTAATGAATACATTTTCACCAGGATTGGAGCAACTATATAAGCAATTACTTGAAGTGCAACAGGCCCTAAACCTCTCGGCAAAATCCAATAGCAGCCTTCTCCAACCTGGCACCGTCCAGAAGTGATGGATTACAACCCCATCATCTCCAGCCAGTATGGTGGCCATACTGGGTATCCCTACTGTGGTGTTACCCACATTTCTGTTCCCTTAGGTATGTCTGAGTGAGTATGTCTAGAGAGTACGGAATGTTGGACTGAGTGGGTATGGCTGGTGATGCTGTGGAAAGGGGGGTATATATATGGGGTTGCTGAGTGGTCTGAGGTGTTCATTTGGTGATTGGGTTTAGAGGGTAGATATGTTTAGCTGTGTGATTTCTTGTCAGGAGTTGTGTGAAGAGTGAATGAAAATAAGATCATAGGGACTAAGGATTGTTATTATTAGATTTGTTTCTACCAGTATTCTTAAGAATAGGCAAGAGTTGAATAGAATTTGAAGGAACTAAGAACTTTTGCTACCATAAACCACGTGTCAGTTTGGCTGTGTCTCTTGCTCTATTAGTACATAAATAAACACATTATATTAAACCTTCAGCCTGCTATATTCACAGAAAAGCCTTTTCCAAAACTCCTTCCCTTTTCCCTCTGCTATAAGAGAAAGGTTATACTTTTCTTTTTACCCTTCCTCAGGTATTTAAGTAGTGGTGTTTAGCCTGAGGAAGGTGTGCGCATCAAAGCCTTGTGCGTGGGGTAGTGGCGTCGCACTTACCCTGTGCAAGGAACTGAGTGCCTTTTCCTGAGGGGCATTTCACTCTCTTTGACATAGCTTCCACCTTACGGGTGGTGCCAATGGATGTCACTTGGCTTATTAGCCCTTGAAGACTCACAGCTGAGTGTGTGAAGTGACCCCCTTAAAAAGCATTGAGCATGAGGGGATAGGCAAGTTCTGATGATGGTATCTGATTTGTAATACTCTGTTCACAGTTACGAAACACCACTTGACTTGACAGTGATCGAGTGATGCATACGTACCTATGGACTAGCCCCAGTGGAGGCTGGTGGCTCTGAGTCAGTGGAGTGGTAAATCCGCTCTGGGTTTTAGTCCAAACTTGTCAAAGCGCTAAAGGAGCTATCCAAGGTGCGGAAGCATTTTGGATAGCTCCTTCAGAGGTGGATACACTCCTTTAGAGATTCACTGCTCCACTGACATTAGAGCCACCAGCCTCCCCTGACTTAAGTCCCACACCATCTCTGAGTTCTCTTCATGCCACGTTATAGCATGAGGAAGCCCTATGCCAATGCCCTCTCTTGGATAGCCCCGCCAAACCTGGTCCTTTATATATGGATTATACAGTTAGCAATATTCTCTTTGGGCCTGTTCAGACAACACGCTAAGCCATAGTTAGGCCACTAACCCTTTTGCAGCAAATGGTTAGTGAGTGTGCTTTAGCCATGTTATGTAGCCACTATTGTTAGGAATGATTCACACAATGTGCTAAGTCATGGGTCACATAACGTTCTGATCCATAACGTTTAGCTCAAAATGCTTAACCACCGTGGTTTACCGTGTTGTCTGAACAGGGTCTCTGTCTGTAATGCTGAGTTCCCAATGTTTTGTCACCTGCTAGCATAGAAAATCTCAAATTACGTGTCACGGTATGCTAGGGTGCCATGAGTGAATGGAAATCATGCTGTAAGAAATAAATGAATAATAAAATAAAAGTCTCCTCTGTGTGTGTGTGTGTGTGTGTGTGTGTGTGTGTGTGTGTGTGAGAGAGAGAGAGAGAGAGAGAGAGAGAGAGAGAGAGAGAGAGAGAGAGAGAGAGAAATCAACAGCAGGCCAGGAGGGGTAAGAAATTTACATTCGGAAAATGGTGCAGGTAAATGGTTAAATGACCATTCCTCCAGTGCTAAAGTCTTGGTTCAATTCACCCCCCTGCCCTGATCTTCCCCACAACTGCTTCAAAAGAAATATCAAAAGACATGAAATATAATTATGGATCTTCAATGTGTAGTCTAGTTTGGCCCTCAGGGAGCAGAAATCTGGGCAACACTGCCTTAGCGTGACTGAGAAATAGTGAGGGTGGCCCATGGAGCCAAGGAACGGGACTGTGTTGTAGATGGTGACTGACTCACTTCTCATTGACTTGATGGGTGAATGTAAATGGCACTGCTTTCCCAAACACAACTTCTTTCCATGGGTTTTGAGTTGTCGTTTGATGATAATTGGCATTGGGCTGTGAATTGACAAGTATTAACCAGGTATTTCTTTCAACGTGCATCTGAATGAAGGTGTCTTCTGCCTGCGTTGCATTGCTTTAAATCTGCCATGCTTTCAGGCGCACACCAAAATGCTCGTGCTCTGTCACATTCTGCTGGGACTAGTTATGCATGACTGCAGCATAGGAAGCTACCTCATACTAGGTCAGACTATTTGTTCATCTTCTCTGTAACATCTGAATCGGGAGAGGCCGTGCACTTTCTGAACCAGTCCCTAGATACAGTGATGGCTTGGATGAGGGCCAATAAACTGAGGCTGAATCCTGATAAGGTGTGTTGGTGGTACCCAGGTCCGGGAATTGGGGTGTTTGCCTGTTCTGGATGGGGTTGCGCTCCCTCTAAAGGAGCAGGTCCATAGTTTGGGGATGCTCCTGGATCCATCTTTGTCACTGGAGATCCAGGTGGCCTCGGTGGCCCAGAGCACCCATTATCAACTTCGATTGATACGCCAGCTACGCCCATTCCTGGACAGGGATAGCCTAGCCATGGTCATTCATGCACTAGTAACCTCACGATTAGACTACTGTAATGCACTCTATGTGGGGCTACCCATGTATGTGGTCCGGAAGCTGCAGCTTGTGCAGAACGCGGCAGCTAGGGTGCTCACTGGGACACCTAGCTCTGCCCACATAAAACCAGTGTTAAAAGAACTGCACTGGCTGCCTGTTAGCTACCGAGCCATGTACAAGGTTATGCTATTACCTTACAACTTGGCACCAGGATACCTAGCAGACCACCTTCCCTTAAATACACCCAGAAAATGTTATAACTTTTAAACGCCTCCTAAAAACATATCTTTTTAAACAAGCCTTCCCTGCACTGTAATTTATTCTGGTTTTATGTGATTTTAAAGTTTTGATCTGGATTTTATGGTTTTAGTTGTAAACTGCCCAGAGAGCTTAGGCTGTTGGGCAGTATAAATCTGTAATAAATAATAATAAATAAATAAATAAATAAATAAATAAATAAATAGTATTGTCTACTCTGAACAGAAGCAGCTCTCCAGGGTGTCGGGCAGAGATCTGTCATATCATCTGCTACCCAATCCTTTACATTAAAAAAAAAGGAGTTGCTAGGGTCTTAACTTGGGACCTTCTGCATGCCAAGCATGTGATCCTCCACTGAGCAATTGTCCCTGCATGTCACTAGAGCTGGATTGGGGGCATTGGTGGTGAGCTTAAAAGAAAACCATGCTTCCTTGACTTGGGCTCCGATTTAGATTCCACTCTTCGCTCTGGGATTCTGAGTGTGTGTTTCAACTTCACCTGTAATGGAGGACTAACAGGCGTGTTTTAATCCTCAGCGCCTTCTGGGCAGGCTGATTAGAAAGAAGCATTTCTGCAAGGATGCGTGTGCTGCCAAAAGATTACAGTGCCACACTTTATCTGGGAAAAGAACATTTTCGGGCATTTCTCCTAGCATTTTGACTGGGGCAGACTTTCTTACTTGATCATAAAGAGGCAAATCAAAGTTGGTATGCACTGTAGCCTTTTGGGATCTCGATCAGTGCCATAAAGACAGCCAAGCAAAGCCTCTTTTAAATTAATACAGTTCTCAAGAGTGACTGAGCGAAGGATTAGCATAGAATACTACTAATCAAATTAAGTGTTTCCTTAAATTTTGTAATACATTCCTTGCACAAAGGAAGTGCTGGTAGGTGCTGGTTATTACAGTGAAAATGATGTGTCCCATTATCTTGAATAATTCCAAATAGAAGTGTGGTTTTCTCTATGAGATATGCAGTTTCAATAGATTTCGCACAGAACTTGGCAGTAAACCCTATTTCTCATTGGCCACCTCGCTGCCAGTGCTGAAAGAAACATAATGATCTGGAGGTCTGTGTAGTCTGATCGCCATTTTTGTTATGTATACTTTCGCATATCATCAGCATAAATATGGTGGATGCAAAGCTGAAGATTTCCAGAACCTGGAATCTCCAGTTTGATACAAATCCAAATATTCCAAAGGCAATGGCATCCTCCCAGCTGACTTCACCTATGAAGGCGGCTTATCCATTTCCCTTTTCCCAGTACGACTATACAATCTTCCGAATCACGCTTGGATGTTATTTTGGCTGACAATTTACAGTCACACATCCCTAGAGTTGGTTGCTATTTAGTTCATATAACTCCCATTTACAGCTTGCCCATCGTTATGGTCAATTTTCCTGCCTGGTTCTGAAGCTGAGCCTTGATGTACCCTGGCTCAAATTAAACAGTGCAGGGAAGGTTGGTAGCTATAGGTGTTTCCGAAGAGCAGGATCCTACAGAGGGAGAAGCTTCCAAATAGTTGTAGCTAAGTAGGAGTGTGCCATTTCTTCCAGTTAATCCAAATTCTTCTTTTGAGGTGCAGTTTGAAAGCTCGTAGGGACAAGCGTTAGATGTCCTAATGGGTCTACAAAGATGTACCCTCCTTTTGTACCTATTTAATTGGTGACATTGAATGAATACCTTTTTAATAGGTGCAGTGCTTCTTTTCTGGCTATGAATAATATATCAAATTGTGGCTGTTAATGGATTTTCACAACTAACGGTACCTGTCTGCTGGCACAGTATCCTCCAGATGAGATGCGAACTAGGTCTGACAGCATGTTTGAAAATTTGCAACGCCAATCATTTTAGTGTTCAGTTAGTGAGGGAGCAACGTGCAAATGTGGGATAGCTAGATGTGAAAATTTGGTTCTTGAGTTGTAAATGTGTGTGTTTTAAAAAAACACATATTGAAAATGTATTTCTTCATCAGCAGATCTTTCTTTGACAAGTCCTCTTAAATGACATGCAGTGAACGTATTATGGACTATTTCAGCTATTGAATTGCAATTGCTATTTCCCTTTTAGATGCTTGTGCATCTTTGAGCCTGTTCAGACAACACGCTAAGTCACGGTGGTTAAGCATTTGAGCTAAACATGGTGGCTTAGCGTGTCAGGTGAACCATGACTTAGCATGTTGTGTGAACCATCCCTAATCATGGTGGCTACATAACCATGATTTAAACATGCTCACTAACCATTTGCTGCAAAAGGATTAGCATGTCATCTGAACAGGCCCTTTGTCTTAGAATGAATTTTCTTGCTATATTGAATTTTAAAATATTGAATTTTAATAGTTCTCTATTATAGTCCATTTATACAGCTTACTGACCAAGGCAAGGCCTCAAATGTTATAGATCAGCCTTCCTCAACCTGGGGCGTTCCAGATGTGTTGGACTACAACTCCCAGAATGCCCCAGCCAGCTCTGCTGGCTGGGGCATTCTGGGAGATGCAGTCCAACACATCTGGAGCGCCCCAGGTTGAGGAAGGCTGTTATAGATTCTAATTTTACTCTCAAGGATCTTAGGCAGCAATCCTATGCACACTTACCCGGAACTAAGCCAAACTGAACACAGTGGGATTTAACTTCTAAGTATACGTGTATAGGGTTGTGCTCTTGACAGTCCTTTTAGCTTGCCCTTAAGAAGAAGGAAGCTTTCTTTTCCTCCTTGTTTATGGAACCTGAGACGGAACATTCTATGTCCACAGCAGCACTGGAACCATGTAAATAAGTGAGCATGCTCCAGCCACCACAGTGCTTCATCATGAAGAGAGGCCCCTTTTGAGAAAATTCAGCATGTTAAGAGAAGTAGCCATGGTTTAATTAGCTGAAGTGGAGATGCTTCAGAACAAAGCCAAGAGCTAAGCTAGCCACAACTGTCATAGAAAGAATTGCCAGTGCTTTGAAGTACGGAATTAGAATTCAGAATGGCTTTCAACAAAATTGGAGAACTAAGCTATGGACAATGCAATCCAATGTTTCCAAGGTTCTCTTAAAGGTATTATTGACAGTTAAGAAACAGGATATTAAGCAGTGTATTTTAGACCACTGCTCTTCCTCTTCCAAAATACTCTTCCTCGGTGTTAAAGCCTAGCTGCAACTCAGCTAGGCTTTAACACCGAGGAAGAGTATTTTGACATAAATAAGAAAAAAAGTGCATTGTTGTCATCCTTATTATTAGCTGAGGGTAAAAAACAAACCACTTGAAATGTGTTCATTCTGTCTTTTTCAAAATCTGTCATTTGTGAACTAGCAACAGATTTTAAGCAGAACTGAACCGAGGTACACCATGATCCATTTTTTCTTGGCTTTGTGGCTTGAGTTCCTCCAACAAGGCCTCTTTCATATATCCTTCCTTGATTCAAAGTTTAATCTCTTACCTTCGGGCATCTAATTGAGGCCTTCCTCATAGGGTTGGATTCAAATCAAGTTAGATGAACATGAGTTTCACTGAAATCAATGGGACAAGTTAGTCATGACTTTCCACTGAAATCAAGAGGACTCTTAATCTTGGTCCAACCTGTTAGCACCCGATAGACCCCTGTTGCTCACCCATCCATAGGGTTTCAAGGCTAACTGCATGTACTGGTTCCATTTACCATTGACTATAGCATCATGTCTTTTATCTATACATCCTGGGTTTAGTTCTGAGCAGCATCAGAATGGGCATCAAGAACGAAATGCTGTTTTAGGCACCCTCCTAGGTTTGCCTGATGAAATAGCTAGCCCTGGATTTTAGGTGTGTCATAATAAACTGATCCTTAACTCCACATAGTATAGTTGCTTCTTTTATAATTTTCAGTCCACATTCAGGATACCATTTGCTACACCCTTGGTTTAGGGGCAAGAACTCAGATCTAAACCCAGGAACTGCCCCCACCCCCAAATAGCTTAAAGATATGGATTTCTGTTGGACTCTATGGAGTGACACTGATTTTCTACTTTTTGTTAAGAAATAATTTGTTTTCAAATTGTAATTGCTATAAATAATTATTCTTCATTATTGCATCTGATGAAGTGGACAGTGTTCACAAAAGTTTAAGCCAGAATAAATGTCTTAGGCTTTAAGATATCACATGACTCTTTGTTTTTGTTTTTCTGCAACAGACTAACCCGGCCACCCCTCTGGACCTAATTATTCTTTGTGATTAATGGGGATAATAATCGGGGTTTGTGGATTAATTAGATAATGCTGGTAAAAGAGCATTTGAACATGAAAGCACTCTTTAAATAATGTGGAGTATTATTAATGATATTTTCCTTTCAGGATACTTCTAGGTAGCCAGTAGATCACAATAGATTTATTGGTACAAATGCATGGTGTATTTAAAATATAGGTTATTCAAGGGAGATTGGCCAAAAGTGACTATAGACTCATAGGCCTGGTTCAGACAACACACTAAACCATGCTGCTTAACCACAAAATGGTTAACGGAATGCTTAACCATGGTTTACAGTGTTGTCTGACACACGTTTTCCCTAACCATCTGCCCCATTAACCACATTGTGGTTAGGCTCACTAAGGAAAACGTAACCACAAAAGGGATAAAAATATTATCTGCAAGCATTCCACATGTGGTTAGTGTTCACCACAGCTGAACATGGATAAGCTAACCACAAAGCCCAGAGTGTTGTCTGAACCAGGCCATAGAATATTTCCTTGTGCAATTAATAAATTGGATGTACCCTGTCGCGTCATAAGTATTCATATATTCTCTTTAAAGTGTATTCCTTACACCTGCTCACCTGAACCCTACACTGGAGAAAAATCAGTGCCAATATATTGCATTGCATGTTCCATTCAGTTTATATAAGATAGGGCCACGCATTCCAGTTGATAATACATCTGCAGGCTGCCCAGTTTAAATGCCTAGAGACAGAGTGACGAAGGTGGTATGATAGAAACATTGTTGTCCATTGTGTTCATACCCATGCCATTGTTGTCTTTGTTCAAATCCTTCCCGGGGTTTCGGCTGTTTCAAAAAACGTACAAAATCAATTTGACAGTGGAACCAAAGAGTGAGTTCTTACACATTGGGAAATGGCGCTACCGTGATTCATACCACCTTCAACTCTCTAACAAAAACTAAACATGAAGCTTGATTTTAGCAACTCTGGCTTCATAGTTTGTACGCCTGATTTTAAAAAGTTGCGTAAGATCCATACTTTTCCACAGTGTGTCTATATTTTACTGTACCATTACCAAGGATTCTTGGGGGGAGGGGGAGGCAATCAGATGGAAAAGTGTGGGCATTTAAAAACATTTTAGATCTGTTTTGTATAAAAGATTGGTATGATGCATTTGATGAATTGACAGCTATCTATTTTTGAGACAGTAATGCAAAGTAAACCATATTTCTGGAACCCTTTGAGGGAACAAGTTAGATGACCACTTCCACATCGCTAAAAAAGAGGATGGAAACGGGCACAAATGTGCATGCAGGCACATATAATTGAGCCTTGATGCCTGGATTTCATTTTTAATAAAAAGCCACACAAGGAAGGGGGGATTTAGAACAGAGAAATGAGGTAGGGAAGGAATGCTTAATTCTTTCTCTGCTCCCCCTGCCCCCCAATGGTTTTTCACTTTGCGGAGTTACAGAAACCCTGCAAACATGCTATATGCATAGAAAAGCCACTTGAGGGCATGATTTAGGTATTTGTAGACCACCCTCTCAATGTGGCTTCCAAAAACTGCTTATAAACACAAGTCACAAAAATGGAACAGTAAACATATAAACAAAGTCAACCATTAATAAAAAAAACCCCCACACAATTAAAAACTAAAACATAATGTTCAGTAAAATGCAAGATTCGAATAATAACAGTAACTAATGGGTTAAGTATCCTCTCCTCCCATCTTTTTCGCTATCCAGAAAAGGCTTTCCATTAAAACAACAATGTCAACAACAACACAGTGTCAGGGCTCAGTTACACACATGGGTAGTTAGCCCCACACAGCTTGTTTGGGCTGATAAATTACAGGCTCTGTAAAATAATTGAAATGATTTAAGAAGGCTTAGTAAGAATGCAGCTGAACCACTACAATGTGTCTATTTTTAATGGGTTATTTTAAGGCCCTAAATTGCTACTATAAACATCCCTTTAATCTTTAGCCATACAAGTAGGTCCACTTTCAAAGACAGTCATTTATTTGTCTAGCTGTAAACAGTAATTTATGATACCCACTATTGGTTCACATTTACTCTCTTCCAGCACTTTGGCAGTGATATGAAGCTGTTTAGTCGCCTTTGCTGAAAAGGCTATGTAATTATCATCTGCGTTAGGGAGACCAAAATACTCGCAGTCTTTAAGAAAACAATGGTTTTCAAGCTGCAGTGGAGTCTAGAATTTAAGTTTTGACATCTCTGTTTCTTAGGTCCAATTTCTACAGTCAGTGATTCTGCAGTGATGCTTTTCAATGACCGCACGTAAGAGATTTTTGAGTGCCCAACTGTATTAAACCCTTTGTACCTTGGGGAAAAAAAACCTTATAACACACTTAAGATATCTAGGTGCGGTACAAAATTTTTTAAATGAAACAGGCCATGCTGGCTGCTGGCTTACAGAGTAAGAATAAAAACAAGACACATAAGTAAGGAAGTACTTTTCACCTGCTCTAAGCTAAGGTCTGCTCGACATGCACCCTTTCCCTTACCCCCAAAGGACCCACGAAATTGACATGGGACAGGAGAAAGAGGTGGCCCTCTCTCTGCAGAAACAGACACCAATAGCATCCTGTTCCTGCTGGGGATGCTGAGATCTTTAGGGCTCATCTACACCAAGAAGGATATTCCAGTATGAAAGCGGTATATAAAACTCAGGATCTACACTACTGCATTATAATAGTACTGAAGTGCACTGACAACTGTTGGGGCCCATTGACACATACCGCATGCTTCTTTCATACCACTTTCATAGTGTTATATCCTGCTTGGTGTAGATGTGTCATGGGCCCCAACAGTTGTCAGTGCACTTCAGTACCACTATAAAGCAGTCATGTAGATCCTGCAGTGCACTTCAATACCACAATAAAACAGTAGTGTGGCTCCTGCCTTTTATATACCGCTTTCGTACTGGAATATACTGCTTGGTGTTGATGAGCCCTTAGTTTCAATTCCCTCTCTGGTGGGAAAGGATGTTCTGCCAAGTGGCCGGAGCACTCCCTATGACTGTTTCCCCCTTCTTATACCCTGGGTAAATTTGGTGGGTCTTGGGAGTGCAAAGGAAGGAGGAAAACGTGACAGCAGATGTAGCAAAGTGCTTGGAGAGCACATAAAGGATTGGGCCCCTTTGGGGCAAACACAGCGATGCTTGTGCAGCCCTAAGGATAAGCCAAGGTGAATACACATGTTATAAGAAGGTTAATACTAAAAAAATCCTTTTATTTCTTTATTATTTACTGCATTTCTTCACGGCCTTTCAAGACTGCAGTTTTCCCAATATTTATTGTTTGTATCACCATCATCATCATCATCATCATCATCATCATCATCATCATCATTTTTAGTTAATACTCTCTTTAAACCTAGCTACTGAGCGTCAGTCTAAATAGGGAGGTCTCACCGCACTTTAGAAAAGATGCTCATACTTACCCAATTTCCAGATGAAGGACGTCAGCAAGTGACCATAGAAAAGGCATGTTGATACGCGTTACGGATGTGGGACAAGCACATACAGTATAATCAAGTAGGCCTTCTTCGCCGTGCTTGACTTGATAAGCCTCCAAAAGAGCCTGTGAGCTAGGGAGGACCTGAGTTCCTGTAATCCTACAAGCGAGTGAATCTAGCCAACCAATTTATATTGTAGTTTGCTGTTTTGACCATTTTAACTGCTTTGGTTTTCTCTCAAGTGCTCCTTGGCTCAGTTAATCCTGGTTGTGCTTTTTATACTGTATTTTGTATTTGTGCTTTTAACCTGTTGGTTGTTTTATTATGGTTTTAATTTTTGTGAACCACCCAGAAAGCTTTGACAATTGGGCGGTATAAAAATGTAATAAATAAATAAATAAATAAATAACATTTAATGTGATGGATAAATAGCAAACTTTATAACTCGTGATTGGCGTAAAACTGCAATAAAAACCCTGTTGAGTGTGCCTTGTCATGGATTGTGGACTACTCAGTGACAAGTTGTAAGTCCTCCAAATTCATCTAAAGCCAGGCTGGTTGCTCTTGTGTCAGTGGGGCAGCTGATCCACTCTGGGTTTTAGTCAGAACCAGTGCTGAACCCATTTTGGAGAGTTAACCCTTCCTTCCTCAGCATCAACCCCTGTGAAAATGCCCCCCACTACATTTGAAATTTAAGAAGCCACTGGCATTGAGGCTTTTAAAAAGCCTCGTTGCATAGCGGGAGGGATGATGGGAAAGCTCTTATCTCTGATCACTTATCAGAGATAAGAGCTGCTGGGAAGCTGGTAGACTGTATGGAGGCATCCCACAGGCCATGTCTGGTTCGTGTGCTGGAGGTTCCCCATCACTGTTTTATACTCAAGGTCATTTCATACTTTATTTCATTTTATTGTAATATAGTTCTCTAGAAAAAAAACATTTTTAGTTTTGCTTTGTAACACACACAGTTTATATGAGGGGAGACATGATAGCACTTTTCAAATACTTAAAAGGTTGTCACACACAGGAGGGCCAGGATCTCTTCTCGATCATCCTAGAGTGCAGAACACGGAATAATGGGAAGCCAGATTCCTGCTGGACAACAGGAAAAACTTCCTGACTGTTAGAGCAATACGACAATGGAACCAATTACCTAGGGAGGTTGTGGGCTCTCCCACACTAAAGGCATTCAAGAGGCAGCTGGACAACCATCTTTCAGGGATGCTGTAGGGTGGATTCCTGCATTGAGCTGGGGTTGGACTCGATGGCCTTATAGGCCCCTTCCAACTCTAATATTCTTTGATTCTGTATGGAAGAAGCCTTCAGTGTAGCTTTTTTCAAGAATTGATATTAATATTCAGCATTTCCTATTTTACTCCATTTTGCAAATGGTCTCTTTTATACCCTAAGGCCATGTAAAATGGTTTGTGGGGGAGACAGGGGTGGTTCCAGCAAAAATTTTGAGAAGATGGGGTACTAACTAAAAAATCTTACCGCCTGAAACTGTGCAGTGAATTATAAATTAATTTATTTGTAATAGTGCAATCCTATATATGTCTGCTTAGAAGTAAGACCCATTGAGTTCAATATGGCTTGCTCTCAGGTAAGTGGGTATGGGATTGCAGCCTTAATCATTGTTCTGTAAAGTATATAATCTTCAATCTGTATTAATGCAAATGTTCTGGCAACGAGAGAAGCATATATAGTTCTTTTTTAATACCTCTTTTTTGTTTTGGGGATTTAACTGGATAACGCTGGAGCTGGCTGAAGTGCTCCTGTGGTTTCTAAGAGAAAATTGAATCCTGTACCATTTTGCATACAAGAATATCTGATCCTTGAAATTTTACTACAAGCCAAAACTCTACTTTGCTTATTAATTACATCTTGAGATACTTGGCACTCAGCAAGAGGGCATAAACATTTCAGTGCCAAGAAAGTTATTTTTTTTTGTTTTGTTTCTTTGCAAGGCATAATATGCAGGGTTGAAGATAACTTTTTTAGTTAAGTAATATGGGGAAATGATATAATTGGTCTCTCAAGATCTAATCTGATAAAACAATTGCGATTGGCGAATCCCATTTGGTTTTTAATCACTGGTGGAGGGATCTTTATTCCTGTAGTGGAGGGCCCTCCTTTTTTCAGTTTATGGTCACCACTCTGCCACTGAGAGCCATCCAGCTCCAAGGTAGGATACCATGCCTTATGCACGTGGCCCTTAACAGCTGTAATTTACCAGCTTGTGTGAGCATGGAAGTCATTTAACACAATATACTAAACTGAAAGTTTTTTTCTTAACTAAATTTGATAACAGTTTGAGAAGGCTAGATATCAGGACTATTTGAAATAGTAGACCTCAATCACATTTGCCTTTAAGGAGTCAGTACAGTTCTAAACCCCAAAATTGATTCTGCCTTCTCCCATTGACCAGACAGCAGTGGCTCTATAATTGTCCATGATCGAGGCCTACAGTTACTTGTGAGTCCACACAGTGACAGAGGGATTTTAAGAAATAACCTACCTTTATGAAATACCACACCATTTTATTCTTTCAAATCTTTCTTTAAATAGTTTATTCATTTGGATGTTTGGTTTCCTGCCTCCCCCACTTTCCCTTCCTTGTTAAGTAAATCCTAGTTCTTGTTTTATAAGTTGCTCACTCATTCTCCTCACCTGTTTTCAGAGAACAGGGGTCCTGGTGGGCTGGAGGCAGTGCATGCTAGTTTGTGATCCCTATCTGTCTCCCTCATCTGCTAGTATGAACTCATTTGCTGTCTGCAATTGTAACCCCACTTTCCTTACCAACAACTCTATGGGTTGATGGAAACTATGGGAGTTAAAACACAGGTTGTTGTTCCGCTCAACCACGTTTGTCATTACTATTGGGTAGCTCCTTGTTTTGAAGTTGTTTAGACTAGGACTTGATGTACATGAATTTTGGCCTTTTTGAGCTGTGGTGTGAGATTGGTTTGCCCCACAGTCAAGAGCAAAGCTGTTTCCTTGACTTGGGAGGCCCACTGCAACACCCTTTCAGCCAAGGACATGGACCCACATTTTTGCTCACTATGGTGAGTGTTACATCATCTTTACTGAGCCCCAGCCTTCCTACCAACTGTGGAGCTGGGAGCAAGAGGGTCACGCCTGCAGTATTGTTGTGCTTTAGAGGTGCTAGGAGTGCTTCAGAGGTGCAGCACAACTGTGGAGATTGTAAGGGGGGAAATAAGGCTAAAATTCTAGGGTCCCCAGTATTAAATACTCAGGTACACCCATCTCAAATAGTCTTGGCTTAACCTAAGTGTTGTAGGTGCAAGTGTGCTTGAGAATTCGAGATAGGCTGTTTGCATTCACCCAAATTACACTTAGAACTGATAACATCTACTCAAACTTTAAATTAAATGTGTTTTATTAAAGAAAAGACAAAGTTTAACACAATCACAAACCTTTTGCCCAAGCAAAGCAAAATGACATACAAATCTTGCAGCTGTATACTCACAAATTCTGCACCACTCATACAGACTCTGCAAAGGGATCCTTTCTCTACAAAGGGACCTCCATCTCTCTGAGGCAAGACCAAGGAGTTACCGAGGCCTTCGTGCTAGGCTCAGAGCAACATCCTGGATCTCATACCTGAGGGAAAGGAAAGACATCTTCCTCCTCTGTATTCAGACTTAAACATCCTACTCAAAGTCAAAGACTTCCCTCCTAATAAATATTCATTTATTTAAAAATATCTTAAGTTCATTGGTCCACATCATCAGTTTAGACCATCCTCTTCCCAGAATGTTGCAAGTCAAGAAAAACTCTTCAAGATGATCCTAAGGTGGAGAAGAGGAGTAGCCAGGGCAAGTTTTCACACTGCAGTTATGAGTCACTTGGGGCCTTGCTAGACGGAGGTTTAGCCCGGGGCTCGCCCCTGTGCATCCAGATGACACACAGGGGATCCCGGGATCAGGCAGGGGTGAAACCTCCCTGGGCACGGGGTAAGTGAAACCTCATTTAGCCCAGTTTTTCCCGCAGTCCCGGCCTCAGGTTGGGCTGAGGCCGGGACCGCGGGCGTGTGGACCGTTCCGCTGCTTTTCCCGGCTACCGCACTTACGTGCAAGTAGCTGGGTAAAGCAGCAGACGGGCCACAGTGCTCCTGCCCCTTCCCCCGATTCACACACACCCCCGACCTCCCCTGGCCTCCGATCCCCCCTGTCCCCACGTCCATGTCTCGCCGCCACCCCATCCCCACCTCCTGTGTCCTGCCGCCGCCACCGATGTCCCCAGCTGCTCTGTCCCACTGCCGCTGTCACTGTCCCCAGCCGGCGTTTCCTGTTGTCGCCATGTCCGGCCTGCAGGACATGGCAACAGCAGGCATCACAGGCTGGACATGGCGACAACAGGAAACGCCGGCTGGGGACAGTGGTGGCGGCAGTGGGACAGAGCGGCTGGGGACATTGGCGGCGGCAGGACACAGGACGTGAGGACAGGGGGGGATAGGAGATCAGGGGAGGTCATGGGGGGGAATCAGGGGATGGGGGGACCCTTTAAAAAAAAAACCTTACCTTTCCGGTGGTGCGTTCCTGCACACACCGGCCCCTTTAACAACAACAAAATGGAGGACACGATGGGGCTTCGTCGCGTCTGACGTGTAGATAGGCACAACGGCCCGTGCTAATTGTAGCGCAGCCTCGCCGCGCCTGAAGCTCCGATTTTCAGGTAGGTCTAGCAAGGCCCCAGGAATACCTTGGAGGCACAGAGCAATTGCAGGAACAATCCCCATCTCCCTCCGTAGCTCTGCCTCGACCTGGGAAGGAGAGAAGCTGATTGTCCTGTCCTCAGACTGAAGATCGGGAACTAGTCCTCATAACCTTGGGGGAAAGGGAAGGGTCTCAGGAACCGCAATGCTTTTGTTGGCCACCTAGGCAGGCCAAAGACTGTAGGCCTCTGGACTAAGGTATCCAGCAATAGAGCAGGAAGCTCAAATGATGTGATGCATTAGAAGATCCAAACTGTAGGGAGGGTTGGAAAGTCCATATGGATTATCCCTTGCTATATGGTTGCTTCATTCACATATATGCTTATTCCCAAGTGGTGGAGGAGGAGAGAATGGAGAAAGAACTCAGACATTGCTACAGCTTCTTGTTAATGTAGTGTTTATGGATACATTAGCATTTACTATCTGAAATCAAAGTGATATCTTCAGCAGTAGAGTTCTTCACTTCTGTGATGACCCCCACAGAATAACTCCCCAACGAGCTGGCAGTGCAGACAATAGAGAAGTCAAGTGTTTTCCTGTTGGAGTGAACTACAGCTGCTATCAGACAGAGGAGATTTTTGCTTTCAGCTAGAAAGTTCCTATTGTTTGATAGATATATATTCCTTATAGCAAATACAGTACTGAAATCCCGCTTGAAGTGCTAGTTACAACAACCTCACTTTCTTGCAGGCATTGGCACATAGCTCTAACAGTTGAACAAACAAGGTTAAATTGCTACAGAGGGTTTGGGATTTCTCTCCATTGCTGAAACTCCCCAGTGTTTGCAAAGAAACCAAATACAACATAACTTAGTTTTTTTTTTTACTGTTTCTAATCTTCCCTTCAGAAAATGCTCTTCTGTCAAGAATTTTACCCTTTACTCAGGGCAGGATTTAGGCCATCATTACTATGTGGATATATTTTCTTTTCTTTAGTATACAACTTTTTTTCGCTCCAGCTTGATGTTTGAATGGAAGAAGTTGAATGATGCAGGAGAGAATAGAATAGAAAGTTTCAGGGCCTTTCCACTCATAATGCAATAACCAACCTGAATTTGTTGCTGTACTTTCATAGGGAACTCCAGTCTGTATGGTGCATGTGTTTCCGAACACGGGTTTGCCACATTCACACAAGTCAAGTATTTGGTTTGAACATGCAATGTGTGGAGAAGCTCATACAGATACAAAAGAAGCAAGCAGGCAAGGGAAGCTGGAGGCATCTGGGTGAAAATAAGCCTCGGCAATGGCCCTGGTCCCATCTGGGGACTTCTACACTTGTGCCATAATTTGCCATAACTGCTGACTGTTGTTTTCCATTATATTGATTTCCAGAATACCCTAGAAAAGGGGAGCAGAGTGATCTATGAGGAATTTATAGTTTAGAGGCAATGTGGAGGAAGCTAAAGGGTTGTTGTTAACTGAGGGCTTAGCTAGACCTACTGGTCTAGCGGGACGGAGCGGTGAAGTTCTCGCGATATTTTGATTGTGAGATTTCCCCCCCCCCCGGTTCACACGTGGTGCATGATGACCTCAGAGGGGTCATCATGCCCACCATTTTGGGGTTTTTTCCTTAAAGGAGAAGATGCACATGAGTGCTCGTGTGCAAAAGGTAAGGGTTTGCTTTTTAAAAAATATATTTTCCCCGCTCCCCACCCCACCCCCAATGGGCGCAGTGCTCCTAAGGAGCTCTGTGCCCCATGCGCGGGTCTCAGCTCCTCCGTGGTCTCTCGATCAGCCTGGGACCGTGGAAAAACCAGGTTCAAAGGGTAGGGCGAGATCCCGGGGCAATTGAGGGACCATTCCTCCCTAATCCTGGGATCCCCTGTGCGTCATGTGAACGCACAGGGACGATCCTGGGGATTGCCCCGGGATTTTGTCCCATCTAGCTATGGCCTGATGCACCAAAGCCCATTCCCCTATGTTCCCAGAACGGCCAGTGAGCTCTTATCTGTCTTTGTGGTGTGTTTTTGTCTGTCAGGGATTCTGGGGCTTAAATTGGATTCTTTTGGCCTCAGGTTTGTATCTAGACTGTACTACCAGCCTAAGTGTGACCAGGTCTCAGAGGCCTCTTTAGGCATAAAAGGGAGCAATGACAAGATTAGTGTATGCAATTGATAGGTAATGTGTAGCTTTTAGACTAGACAGACTTGGTGTAAATACTAAGAGTCTGCCCTTACCTGGTCAACACAGCAATGTCTGCTACTACATTTGAGGCACAAATTGTGGCTCCAACCTTCAGCTTCAGAAACTGAGCCAAGGAACCCTGCTCCAGCACTGAAATTTAGTATGGCCTTTGATGACCCCAGCCTGGTTCTGACAGGCTACGCTGATTCTATCTCAGTGTTATTGTCCACAATTACTATTTTGTTTACTTCGACTTTTGATAGTTCTCAATTAAATGTTTTTTTCTGAATATACAACAGAAGGTTTTGAAAGACATAACAATGATAAAACTATAGTACAGATCCCAAGACTCTCCCAACTTGTTCTGTATTTTGTATGTACAGTGTACAATTTTGTGACTTTCCTGGTGAAAACATCTCTACCGTGTGCATGTGCATGTACGAATACATTGTGGTTGCAACTCATCATGACAACTATCTTCTGACAGTGGCTGCCTGGAATATACAATGTAATGTAGAGACAGGTCATAGGATGTGTCTTAACATGGTTTGTCATCGTTGACAACTGGTACAACTGCTGAGTGGAGCATAATCACATGGAAGTAATATATCTGCTGTGTTTGTGTAGCGTAACTTTTGAACCGGTCCCAAGATGTCTATGAATTGGATTAACAAAATAGCTGATGTCTAGTGATATGCACGAAGTATTGGACAGCATATTTGAAAGCACAAAATATTTCATTAATAGAAAATAATGGAATACGACGGGAAAGTAATACATATTGCTTAGCTTCCAGGTTATTTTAGAAATACACAACATCTCCAAAGTTTATTGTGTAAGCCAGCATGGTGACAAGTATATTAAAAAATGTGTTAAATCACATAAAGAGCTTAAGGCTGTCATACATGTTCTGAAAGATATTAAAACTCGAAAGAAAATAATTTAAATATCATTCCTTTCTCTCAGGGCATTGTTTTCTGCTTGATCTGTGTTCCATTGCAATATATACATTAGAAAGGCTGAAAAGAAAACAATTTCCTTGAGGAATGTTCTAATGTTCTCCTCCTTCCCTCACCCCCGCTGTGCCCCTGCCAGCAATAATGTGATTCTGGGCAGGTACTGATATTTCTCCTTCCTGAATAGGAAATATAGGTTGTATTTAGACATAATACCAAGCCAGGGTTTGCCATTACAAACCTTAAAAGGCTTTAGCTGTAGGCTTACTTATTCCCTCTTTTCTGTCACCTCCATATGAAAGAAGGGGATTAGAAGTTTGTGTTTTCTGGCAAACTGTAATTTGCTATTTCATCCAAACTTGGCAAACTATGGCTTGTGTAAACTAGGATGCCAAATCATGGTTTGATCCTGGATTGCGATCCTGGATTGTGGCAAATGATGGTTTCAGTAAAATATTGTTCATTGGGTTTGGACTAAATAGTAAGTTCTGGTTTTCTGCAAATCAGAAATGAACACTTCTGATCTCCTATGGTGGAAAGGGAAAGGGGAGAAGGCCAAGAAAGAGGATGCTCATGTTTCTAACTCCAAGCAATGTTTTGGCATTACAGTCTGAATTCAGCCAAAGAGCCAAAACATGGGACTGTGGGATCGTATGGATGAGGGGAAATTCTTGAGCCCAGCTCTTGCTGCACTTCTTACTCAAACCTATAATTAACAGGATTGGTGCTTCTAAATCAGGGGTATTGAACCTCAGGGTTACAGTCCAAATCCAGCCCACCTGGGCTCCCAGTCCAGTCTTCCAGGATTCCCCAGAGGGCCATGCCCCACAACCTTGGCCCACCCCCTTTTCCCCCACCTGCAAATTGATGGTTTTCCAGCTTTCTTGTATTTCCTCCACGTTTTAAAAGTATTTGTTAGGGCATGTCTACACCTGCCAGATATCCTGGGGTCATCTCTAAGTCATCCCCGTGCATCCATATGATGCACGGGGGATCCCAGGGGCAACCTGGGATGACCAGGGACTTTCCCTGGGATATCTGGGACCACGGATTTCCCAATATTTCCATGGTCCCGGGACCATCCCGAAGAGTGTGGGCAGTATGGCCGCTGCTCCTGGGTCATCCCTTCTTCCCCAAAAGAAGTGGGGCCGGGCACGGAGCTGCGCGCGGATGCTCCATGCCCATGGGGGGGGGCAGCAATTTTGCCATCCCTGGGATGGTGGGGGCGTTGGGCATGGGTTTTGTTTTTACTTATCTTTTTCTGCGTGACTGGCTTCTCTGCTAAAAAAAATGGCTGGTGGAGGATTGCGGAAGCCGGTCTGTGATCCCCCTCCCTCCCTCCTTCTACACCCTTAGGTGTAGCAAACTACAATATGCTGGTATTTGGGACATCTTAGCCCTGCCTCTTTTTCCTTTGGCTCTGCACACCACTGGAATGCACCCCCCGAATTTCTCTTAATTCAGGCCTTCTAGTAACATAATTGTTTCTTACCTAAGTATACTTGGCATCTTTAAATATCTCCGAAATAACCTTGCATAGAACACCTTTGAATGTTTTCATGGCAGCATTTCAGAATGGTTCAGTTTAATTTTTCAAAAGCTTTTTTATTTCTCAGTGTTTCACTTGAGCAGGGCATCTTGAATGAAACTCTTCCTTTGGGTTTGTTGATCAATCAATTGCTGTATCTAATTGATTTTTGGTCCTAAAATAGAACTAGCACATCCTTCAGTAGAGTTAGCACGACTGTTCTCTGCAAGAAGCAGCTTTCTGATCCAAGGTCTCATGCTCTTACAGACAAAAGAGTAGAGTCTGAATAGTTTTAGACTATAATCTTTCAATCATTTTTCTGAATGTGAAGTGTGATGTTTCATTTAAAAGAGGTTTAAATCGACATCTTTTAAATGAATCACTGCTGAGAAGCAAGCAAGTCGTGTAGGAGAACCCTCAATGAACTTCTCTACAGACTCCCTAGCTATACATTTTCCTCTTTCCACAACTGCAGCTGTTCATAATAGCGCTTATAACTTCATTCCAGGCGATAACATAGGAAGTCACAGTCATTAGCCTGCCTTCCATAAGGTGATATGGGTGGAAGGTTTTCCAAGTTCAGCATTAAATATTTACTATGGGCACAATCCTATGCATGTTTAGACAGAAAAAAAAGTCCATGCTGACTAGGGAATGCTGGGAGTTGTAGGATCCTTTCTGTCTAAATATGCACAGGTGTGGACCCTAAAATGACTTTTAAAGGCGCTTGCACTTGCTCAAATAAATGATCAGTCCAATCTCACAATGATGCATATTTACATAATTATCCTATCGTCCATTTATGATTAATTGTGGTACAACTCAACAGCTAATTACAAGCAGATCTCTCTTCCAGACATGGGCATTTGTAACTGTGATGAATTGAGCTTATAATGACCACGACGACGTGTACCAGTCAGCATGACCTTCATTTTTAAAAGCCCCAAACTCCCTTTTTTGCAAGATGATCATCCTGATTTAGTCTGTGTCTATCACCCACGGAGAGAGCCCTGTTGCACTTTGGTTGTGTATGGTATTCCTTCCTGTTGCACTTTGGTTGTGTATAATGTCTGCCTTCATGCCTGCACTCATATTTTCTCCCAATTAAACGTTAGTCTACGTTACTGCTAGGTAGAGATGGAGTTGCCTAGCTGAGGTTGCAGTACATCCTTTGTGCCTTTTCACAAGCCATTCCCAAGGACCTTGATTGGCCCATGTCACCAGTGGGGTAGGCACCTTTTTGCTCACTGCTGGCAGTTCTTCATTATTAAAGGGCCAGATTCTAGTTCTTGGGAGAGCCAGAATATGTGGAGCTCCTGCTGGAAGAATTATCAGATAATTTCCTTGTACCTGTTTTTATGTTCTCTTGGAATGTAATGAAGGCTGGTGGTCAAGTTTCTAGGCCCTGGATAAGAACATAAGAACACGCTGGATCAGACTGAGGGTCCATCTAGTCCAGCACTCTGTTCACACAGTAGCCAACCAGCTATCGATCAGAGACCCACGAGCAGGACATGGTGCAACAGCACCCTCCCACCCATTTCCCCAGCAACTGGTGTATATAGGCTTAATGCCTCAGATACTGGAGGTAGCACGTAACCATCAGGGCTAGTAGCCATTGATCGCCTACTCCTCCAGGATGATCTAGCTTTGGAAAACAAATCTTTAATCCTGTATCAACACAGATATGAGACTTGTCTTTATACACCATTTCAGTAAAAAAAGAAAATAGGATTTTTAGCCAGTTCTAGAAATACCTTCACTTTTTAAAAGTCTTAATGGCTAGAGATTTCAATTTCCTAATTAATAACTATTTTTCCATCCTGCATGATGAACATATAAATTTAGATTCTCTTTTAAATGCTATTTTTACCTGTTAACAAATATTTTAAGGATATATGAAGTAAAGACGTCCACACATGCCTCGATGGCTGAAGGAAAGCCCATTTAGGGATGTGACAAATGATAACTACAATTTTTGAGGTTGTTTGTGATTGCTGTTTTAATTTTAAGTGTGAAGGATCTGAGGTTGGAGATCATAGGAAATTGGGCAATATGGCTGATACGCCATGAGGAATGCTGATCTCAGGAGTGAAAGTGATGTCTCGAATGTATCTTTTCCACCTAATTATTATGTGACCCAAAATAAATGCTGAAGACAGCTTTGATATTGGATTGCAGTATGTGTGTTGATTCCAGAACTGCTCTTAGCAGCAAAGAGCTTAAGGCAAAACATAAATACAATGATTCCTAAATATATAAATTAGTCACGAGTATTTTTAAATAATTAAAACATGCTGTGCTTCCAATTTACTTTTAAAATGCTTCTTAAAAAATACCTTTCACATGGATTTGAGTTTTAATTTAACCAAAATTTAAATTATTTATTGCCCTCTACAAACCCTTTGGTATTGCACTTTTCAAAAAAGCCTTTGTTTCTAGGGTGTTGAATGACTTTTCCTTGCTGTAAATATTTTAGTACATTAGTAATAAACACTAAACATTTACAGGCAGGGGCCTCTCAAGTGTGTCCTTAAATGATGTAATAAACACGCAGCCATTAAAAATGGCTTTTCTTGCTATTGCCAGGAGACAGTATAAAATCTCGGCATTTATCCAACAGGGATCTTGCACAGCACCTAATACTGAATACTGATTTATCTCCAGTCAGATGCAATTACAAAATAGAGAGACGAGTGCTACTGTATTGGGAATGCAGCAACACTGATATTGTACAATACACTTCCTGTGGCTCATACGTTGCAGGTCACGGTTCCACTCAGAACTTTTGTTTTACACTGACCCCTCCAGATTCTAGACTTATGTTTGTTTTGTTTCTGTACTGCTCGGGGCCCATTGTGCTCTGCAAACCAAAGTTAAGAGATTGGGAGCCAGACATAGGATCGTGTGTCCCTGCTGCCCCTCACCCCTGGAGTGAATTTCCTGCTGTGATCTTACATCTGCAGTAGCTTTCACTGTGGGTAAGGCTAGCTCGTTTCCCTGCTTAACCAAGGTTTGAAAGAAAGGACTGAATTTCAGTAACAAATCTTGGGCCGTTGCTAGATGAGGCATTAGCCCGGTGTGAGGCCCGGTCTCCCTCCTGTGCATCCAGATGACGCACAGGGGATCCCGGGGTCAGGCCGGGCTAAGTCCTCCCTTAACCCAGGATAACCGGATGCGGTTATGGCCCAGCTTTTCCGCAGCCCTGGGCTGAGGCCGGGGCTGCGGAAAGTCTAGCAGGGTCCGTGGCTTTTCCCGGCTGCTCACTTACTCTCAAGTAGCTGGGAGAAGCCACGGACTGGGCACAGCGCTCATAGGAGTGCTGTGCCCATTGGACTGGGAGGGGGGAATCACGGGGGGGAGATGGGGGCCGGGGGAAAGACCGGACCCGGCAGGAGAGGGGGGGGAGAAGAACAAGGAAGGGCATCGGGGACGGGGGGGGTGAAGGACAGGGACAGGGCCTGGCGAGCGGGGACAGGCATCAGGGACAGGGGACCGGACATGGCGGACGGGAATGGGGGACAGGGCATGGCGAGCAGGGACGGGCAGTGGGTAGGGGGAGTGGGGAACCTTTTATTTTGTTAAAAAAACCACTTACCTTTTTCGTGGGTGCGCTCCTGTGCACATGGCCCTTTAAGCTGGGAAAAACCGGAGCACGCGACGGGGCTTTCCCTTGCCCCGTCGCGTGTTGACGTCTAGCTAGGGGCGACGGCGTGTGCTAGCTGCAGTGCGATGGCGCCCCTACTCCCAACCGGATTATCTTGTAGGTCTAGCAGGGCCCTTGGTTAAAAGGGGCCTTGATTCGTTTTAACTGCTGTTAACATTAGTGCTGATGTTATGCATCCCATAGCCATGGTTCAGGCGAACTGTGATAAGTTTCCAAAATATTTTGAGGATAATGTTGCTGGCATCTGCTCTGAAGTGGACACCACTCAGATAATTGAGACTCTTCTGTTTGCTGCTGGTGTGCTTTCTTGTCAGTTTCATCTGGTTAATTTTTGGCTTGGATGTGAGAAGTGTCCACAAAAGCTTATGCCAGAATAAATGTGTTAGCCTTTAAGGTGCCACAAGACTCTTGGTTGGTTTGGATAATTTTGGCTTACTGCTTTAGCTTGTGGTGTATGTGTTGGCCACCTTGAGTATTCCTGTGGAGAGGCAGAATAAAGTATTGAAAATAAATGTATCTGCACCAGCCTTTAATTACATTAAAGAGTGTAATTATTTCCATTCAGTCAGGGACAAACTAAACGTTCAGCTAATCACATGGAATTCTGGGGGTGGGGCTGATGGGGGGGGGAGAAGGTTTAACTCCCCCATCCCAGAGCGCCATGGTCCCAGTCCGAATAAGGGCCTGAGTTCGATCCCAGCGGAAGCTGGTTTCAGGCAGCCAGCTCGGGTCGACTCAGCCTTCCATCCTCCCAAGGTTGGTAAAATGAGTACCCAGTTAGCTGGGGGAAAGGTAATAACAGCCAGGGAAGGCAACGGCAAACCACCCTGCTATAAGGCCTGCCAAGAAAACATCAGCGAAAGCTGGTGTCCCTCCAAGAGTCAGTAATGACTCAGTGCTTGCACGAGAGGTTCCTTTCCTTTTTCCTAACTTTAAGCCCGGTGTATGACTATATCGTATTCATACTTGTGCACTTAATTATCTTATTGAAATCAAAACCAGAATCGCTATGAACACATATTTTAAAGTGCTTAACTTTGCCTGAATTGCACCCTTAATGTTCACCACATCTATTCAAAGCAAGAACTTTATTTCTGTTCATCACATAGTCCAATCTGGCTATATAACATTGTGAGATCACATTCATTAAATTATCCCAGATTGGCTGTGATGATGCAGGGAAGAAGGTATTGGCAGCAGAGTGGGACGACAATGGCTACAAACAAGAGGAGCGAATCCATATCTGAGTGGAAGTCAGGAGGTTTTCGGCACTTTCACTCCCCCCCCCCCAAACTTCAGGGTTTGCATTGAAAATGAATCCTCGCAGAAATTGGGCACAGCGCTACAAAAATGAGATTGCTTTCAATTTATGCAAGATGACTTTGATTATCTTGTCCCAGAAACCTTCTTTGTTTTCCTTTTACCAGCTGGCCATGTATTTGTAAGGAGGCTTTTTGTTGCAATTGCTTAGTCCCTAAAGTAAATGTAATTAGAAGAAATAAGGAGTGGTGGTTTTGCAGTTTCTAATGTGCATGTAATTGACAAGTATTATCGTAAATCCAGGCTTACCTATTTTCTGCGACGGAGTTAACTCTTATCGAGCATCTTCCAAAGAGCTGTTTTTTTAAAAAAAGGCAAAGAAAGTACTACATTGTATTGCTCATGATTCACAGGACAATAATGTAGCGACAAGACTCCCAAGAGGTGTGTTTACGGAAAGGAATGAATATATAATGGTTAATAGATGTTGATGTAATTTTGAATTGTACTGTATGACAGCTTATTGTACTTAATGTATTTACAGTAATCTGCTTGTGCTATAATGGATGCCAGTATTACAGATGGCTAGAAATGCATTTTATAAAAAATAGATATTGACAGGTGAGGCCCTGAAACAAAATGTTGTAGTGCAGAGTGCTTCTGTTCAGAATTCTAGCCATTTTTCTCCATTTTGTTGTTGTTTTTCTTCTGGGGAGTAGTGTGGATATACTTGTGGCCAATCCCAGCTACATTAAAATATTTTATTTGTCCTTTAATGTCTATGGGCTGCTCTCACTTCTGTCCCTGGGAACATTTAAAGACAGCTTCTCAGTATGAACCAGGAAATGACCTAACTAGACGGTGTTCTATGAAAGACAATCTGAGTAATGTGACAATCCAGCCCACACTATAATGGATCTACATTTGCAGTGAAATGAAGATGTGGACAGGGTATTGGGAGCCAGTGAGGGCCACCAGCTGTGCACTCCATTCTTGCTCTTCTTGGCTGATTGGGTAGGCAAATGTTGGACTGAGGCCATGGCTAAGGGAAGTCATTAATGCCTCTTTCCAGGAAAGGTTTGTTCCTTCTTTCTTAAATGAGTCAATAATAAATAAACCTTACTAAAGAAACCTTACCTTGACCCAGGAGATCAGTTTAACCATGGACCTGTCTCAAATGTACCATTTTGCCTAGGTTGATTGAGAAAATGGTGGCATTGTCACTCCAGATGCACCTGGATGACATTCATTATTTAGACCCATTTCAATTCACCACAGTTTGGTTGGGCTATTGGACTCAGATTGCTTTGGTCACCGTATTGGATGACATATGCTGGGAACTGGATATGGGGAGTACAACCATATTAGTTATCCTGGTCCCCTCAGTGGTTTTTGATACCATCAATCATGGTAACCTTCTGAACTGCCTGGTGAGACTGGGCCTTGGGGGTGCTGTTTTGCAGTGATTTTGGTCCTTTCTGCCAGGTCAGATCGGAAGGTGGTGGTGGTGGGATTACTGTTTGACCTCACAGTCATTGGCCTATGGTGTCCAACAGGGTTTTCCCTTGTACCCTGTGTAATTTAACATTTACATAAAACTTCTGGGGGAGGTCATTCAGAGCTTTGGAGTAAGGTGCCTTCAATGTGCTGATGCCACTCAGCTCTATTGCTCTTCATCATGTAAGAAGATGGAGGTGTTGGTCAGAAGAAAGCCTGTCTTGGGGATGCATCCAGTTCTGGAAGGTGGTGTTGTGAAGGATCAGGTCCATTGTTTGGGAGTGCTCCTTGTTCTTATGCTGACCCTGAATCTTCAGGTGCCTGCAATGGCAATGAGTGTGTGTTGACACAATGACACTTTGTATACCAGTTGAACCCTTCTGGACTGTATCTAATTTGGCAAGAATTATCCTTACCTTGATTCCATTGCATTGAAATTATTGCACAGTGCTCTACGTGAAACTACCCTTGAAAGAGTATCCGGAAGCTATAATTGGTGCAAAAATGTGGCAGCCTGAAAGACCTTAACTGGTTGGCAATTGCTTTTCAGGCTCTATTGAAGGTGTTGGTTTTAATCTTTAAAGCCCTAAATGTCTTAGGATGTGGCTATCTAATGGACCTTCTGTCTCATTATGAACCTGCCTGGATATTAAGATCTGCAGGAGAGGTCCTTTACCCACTAATGTCAATTTGTTGTATATGTGTGACGGGGCTTTCTCTTGTGCTCGTCCCAAACTGTGGTAAGTGCTCTGTTAGGAATTATGATTGGCCCCTACTTACTTGGGTTTTAGAAAGGGTGTGAATACACATCTTTTTAATTTATGGAGTTGTTTTATATTTTAAACTTCTTATGCTTTACTGTTTTAATGTTCTCATTTTATCCTTTTAAGGTTTTTTTATTTTAAATTACTGCGCACTGCTTTTATGGAGTTTTAGCAAATAAAGCAGAATATAAATGTTAATAATAAATAAACGTGAGAATGAAATGGTGGAATGAATTATATCACTTCAGATTTCTGGCAGGGGAATCACTACTTCTTTTTTTCTCTATGCAAGGAGAAAACTAGAAGGTTAGGAAGAAATAGGAAGGCTGGCATAGAACCATTCTTCCTTGTGTGCTTGTTTTCTACTTGCAGGTTTTCTTACTTAGAGAAACATTCAAAAATTATATCCTCAACCTGCATTCTAAAGTGGTACTGTCCACACTCCCATCCCAGGACTCGACCACCTTATTCATCTGTATATGCAGATCCAGCCACAACTTCAAAGGGCAATTTCACACATTACAAACTAAAGTGGACACTCTGCAGGCAGCTGTAGTGAATTTTGATTCTCAGGTGAGCATACTAATATGATGCACGAATTTCTGAACACGTGCTAGGTCCATTCACACTTTACATTTTTTAGGTGTACCTTTAAAAATCTGGGGGGAAATGTAATATGTAGAAGCATCCTGGAGACTGGACATCACCAGGTATCTCCACTACAATGCTACAGTTTATGGCCCTTCTGGCAGCTGTGTCCCATAGAGAATCCAGCACATTGCTAGCAAGTCTTGAATAGTAGCATTAGTAAGAATAAACCTGACTAATGAAACACTTTGCACTTTGATGTTTTTCTGACCACACTACGACTTTATTGATTCTTCCAATGCTTGATATTATCATGCAAAATACATTGCATGCTGCAGCGAAATGTCTAAAGTAATGACTGGTCATTGTACAGTAATGGCAGAAGCAAACTGAAAGCAAACCGAAAGCAGATGGAGAAATCCGAAGAAGGTAGGTGGATTTGGGGATCGTTCATGCAAAGAGCTGAATGGAAGCTAATTATCATTCTGATTTACTATATATAACTAGGGCTGTTAAAGAAATCTGCAAGGGAATCAAATGACTTTGAATTTCAATGAATCTGACCTGTGGATTCCACAGTGGACCGGCTTTTCCTGAGTCGCACGAATTCCGTGGGCCTGTGGAAGTTTTTTTAAAAAAACTTTCCAGAATCTTATGCAAGTTTAGTCATAGAAGAATGGGTAAAATAAATTTTTAAAAAACACCGCCTGAAAAATGCACATTTCCCCATAGGTTAAAGGGTGAAATGCACATTTGGGGTGGGTGGGAATTTGCTCATTTTAGGAAGTGCAAATTTGCGCTAATTCAGGAAATTGGAAAAAAATCAATTACATCAATGAGCAAATGATGAAACAAAAGGCACCTGACAATCCGTAGAATGCAGACAGAATGGATATTACAAAATCTGTACATCCCTATATATAACTGCAGTAAAGCTGTGATATCTCTTCTAAAGATAAGGCTTATTACGTTTGCATAAATACCAAAGTCTTGCTTTAGTCACTTTTTTTAACCAGATGGAGCTATAAATTCACATCTAATTAGTTCTCCATTACAGGATCTAGATGTGTTTGGGGATTATTTTCCTCCACTGATGTCTGTGTGTTGGATTATCTGTTGCCCTTCCAGAAGGATTGGTTCTCTCTTTCTCCACCTGTTTCCCTGTTTGTTTATATGCTTTCTTACAACTGTGCTGATATTTAAGATACTATTGGTAAACCCCACTCACTTTAACCAGTGTGGCATGTGCTGAGGGACGGCTTGTATTTTGTAAGGGGGTGCAATGAATTTCTACATTGCCTTTGCAGAAAGACACACCGGACCCAGTGCTGGCTCCAGGTTTTGAGTTCCCTTGGGCAAGTTGTCTTGACTAAGGCCCCTACTTCAGTGATCCTGCCTTTTCACCCCCATTGCTACCAGCAGCTATTGCTCCTCATCCCCTCTCTCTCATCATCGCTACTACTTGCTTGCTTGACAGCCAGTGAGCAAGCAGGCAGTAGTATCTCCTGCTCCATCTTCTCACCAACACCATTGTCTGGCCCAGAGTGAGAAGCAGGTCACCGTATTCACTTGTGGCAGATGAACAGCTTGAAAGCCAGGGGAAATTAATTCTCACAATTTATGAGTTTCCCTGCTAGGTAGCTGGGAGCTGTTCTTCCTCACCACAGGCAACTAGACAGTCGCTATTTACAAACTCCTGTTAGACTAATGCAAATGGTCACTCGGTATACCACGGAGCATTAGGATGTCAGAATGTTGTAAAAATAAATTGTGATAATTTCATAGTGTGGCTCTGGTCTTTCAGAGTCCAAGAATAACATATGAAAAAGTAATGTACTGCAATTCTCTGTTTTACTTCAAAAACACCTAGTGTGTGTGAAGATTTTGCTATAAATTGGTTTCTCTGGGAGAAAAACTAAAATCGCCCCCCCCTTTTTTTTTTAGTAACCCAGTATTTGGTTTTAAGAACTGCAAGAGAAAACTAGAACTATGGCTTTGCTGTACCAGAGAACAGTAACTAACATCAGAAATTGGATCAGTTTCTAGCAGCAGAAAAATAGTTTGCAAAATGCTCCATTAAACGTTCCTGAAATTCTCTCTCTAAAGTAGTGGGTGCAGTTCTCATTTGCTGAAGTTGGTACCGCACTCTTGAGACTTCACCAAGCTATCAGGGAAGGGCAAAAGGTCTAAGCCAACAACAGGGCTCTTACTGTCCAATTGATGCTCAATAATTGTGCAACCGACACTTGCACTCACTGAAATCCACTGTAGTTGGCAGTCTAACTTCTGGATGCATAATTTTAAGAGAAAAGGTTGTTCCTTTTTTCCTGCCTCTCTCCGTGATTTAGATTTCAAACAGATCTAAAGTCAGGTGCATGGCCTATATAGATTCCATAAGGAGTGGGGGAAAGACCATTCAGAAATAGACTGAAGGCCTATTTAGTCCAGCATTCTGTATCCCACAGTGGCTAACCAGTTACCTATGGGAACCCCCAAGCAGGACACAGCTAAACATTACCAAAGTGATAATCGGTTATCTCTGTTCTTGGAAACCACCAAGGGTTATTTTACTCACCTGCATGCTTCTTGCTTATTGACTTGGGCATGTGAATGAGACACTGGAGATTAATTATCATAGATAGAAGTTTTATAATACCCAATGTCAATCTCAGTGCTTTTCAGAGTAATCATTACACACCTTCAGCTGATCCTCACATGTTAGACTAATAATATATGTACACCTGTGAATCATCAGCTTAAGCATACAGGCTTGGGAAATGACTAGAGTTCGTTTCCACAAAACGATTCCTATTCAGGTGTTTGCATACAGTATATGGTTTCTGTAACGGTTACCCCAGAATCGTGTGCGTGTGTGTGTAAAATCTGAGGATAGTTATCTTCTATCTCCATATTACCTTAGAGATAGGCAGCAATTCACACACATACAGAGAGAGAGAGAGAAAGGGGGAAGGGAGGAAGAGTAAAGTCTCTCACATAGCTCAATACATTTGCAAAGTGTGAATCGAGTCTATCAAATATGTCAGGGGAAGCTTAAAAGGTAAATAATATAAATCCATGTTGAGTTTTTCCTGAGCATTCAGATTGCTGTACATATATTATCTCATTAATCCTTGAAATCCTTGCAACAACCCTGTAAGGTAAACCAGTATTTTTATCTACATATTGCAGATGGGGAAATGAGAGAATGGTTCGCCTCTCAGTGAGGTGAGATTATTTGAGTTTGGGGACTTCCCATCTTACATCCTTAAGCAAATTAAGTTCTCTAATGTGTAGGACTTCCCTACCATAATTTGACCAAGGATCATAGTACCAGCAAAATGGTTGATTGTCAGAGCTGGGGACCAATAGCATCACCATATTTTTTCCAAATATTCCTCCCCTCCTCAATACTTATGACCCTAAGTATTTGTTCTCCCTGCCTTCTAAAGTGTTGACAGACAAGGGCGTTCCACTTTTCAGCAAGGCCCCTGTCCAAACAGGGTGTTACTGCTCAGCTCTCCAGCAGTGACACTTCAACGTGAGTGACACTTCTGCAAACCTCTCCCTGACTCTGTCATGTTCTCACGGAGAGCTTCTTTTCCAAGGCTGAAGCCAGTAGGTGGGTGAGGAGTAGAGTGACTCCCTCTGGCTCCTCTCTGAGAACACTGACAGAAAGAAGCTCTCACAGATTGTGACATTCCACAGGCTGAAATAGGCCCAGACCCTTCCAAACTTCTTCTAATTAAATCTTAGCTGTAAACTGCAAGGCCCACTGCAATGCTGAAACCGGGCCCTGACATACATTTGGGCAGAATTGCAAGGTAACAGGCTTATAAATGTTACGGGATGTCTCCTTTCAGCCTTCTGACTCAATTGGTGGCTCACAGGGAAATGGATCATACGGTCTAGAGAGATGTACAGAGTTGGCTAGTGTAAATGTTGAGCACTTGTGCCACAGTTATTAAATGAAAGCCATGCTGTTGAGCATCAATAAAGGAATTCATTCAGTATGAGACCTCTTTTGCTTTGGTGACTCTTGCTGCCTGCAGTGTAAATGCAATGTACAACATCTGACTGCCGTGGCCAGACATTATTTGTGAACATCACCCTTCCCCAGAATCCCCTCTGACACACACTGTGGACTTGGGAGAAAAGAAGGCTCAGTCTTTCGCTTCACACCAGACGTCGGAAACCCTCAAAGTAATAAGCATCTCCTTATATTTGAGTGTTTCAAAAAGCCCAGCATAAAAGTGAGAGATTAACCACCACCCTTTTCACCAAAGTTCTCTCTGCATGCCGGAATACTTGGGAGAAGGACAGAGTCCATCTCTCTCACCCAGCATGAGTGCTCTGCAGCAGGTGAACTACCTGGGGAAGGGGCAGGATCTCTCACTGTATTCTGGGTAATTAGCATAGGTGACTGCTGTAAAAAGATTTGTGATTGCTAATAGACATCCGATATCTACATTTCTGGGCCCTTATGCAATGCTCTATCTCCTCCTCCTCCACCTCCTCCTCCTCCACCACCACCTCCTCCTCCTCTTCTTCTGTATTGCTAATTGCTGTAGTGGATTGAGAGTGCATGGTTCAAGTCTAGTGCTTAACAGGGGCCAGATCTACACCAAGCAGGATATGACACTTTGAAAACGGTTTGAAAACTGTATATGGAGTGTGTCTTGGGCCCTCAAAATTGTCACTACTGTTACAAAATGTTTTAAAGCAGTAGTGCAGATCCTGCCAGGGACTTACTGGGAAACAGCTACCTATAAGGCTGAAAAACATCCTATTTATGAGACATCCTGTTTTGAAGACACAATGTTTAAAACGAATGAGGTTTTTAAGAAGTAGGAGCGTAACATATGAAAGTACCGGGCAAAACAAGCTGTGAAGGTTTCATTGAAAGGTCATAAAAAAAAACAAAGAAAGACCTTCAGATTGCTTTACTGGGCTGATGGCTGCCGTACACACAGTTATCTTAAAAGGGTACAATCCTGAAGATGATAGCGGCTTTACCTTAAAGGGCACTGAAAAGATGTGTGAGTGGGGTCTGTGATTTTTTTAAAGAGGAAAACAGTAAAATCAAGACTGTTTTATTTCCAGCCCCTACGAAGGATCAAGCTAGTAATTTGGATGATTCTTTGTTAAATGATTCAACTTGCCAGGATAGTTCTTTTCGAGCTGTTTACCTAGGCACATAAGCAGTAGCATTTACATACATTTTCTGTGTAGTTAATCTACTGGTTGGAAGAGCACATGCTTTGAATGCAGATGTTTCCAGCTTTAGTCCCTGTCATCTCCACTTAAAAGGCTCGGGTGGCAGGTAATGATAAAGACATCTTTGGGGGACCTTGAAGAGCCACTGACAGTCAGAGGACATAATACTTGGCTAGATGGACAAATAATTGGACTGAGTAAAAAAGGCTGCTTCTGATGTTCCTAACCATTTTCTATTGAAAATCTTGATGCTTTTCAATTCCAACATTTTGGGGAGATGCTGCCAGACAAAGTAAACTGTTAATGCATTCTGTATGACGTTCCTGTGTGACCAAGGATTAGAAACTACAATGGGTCTATTCAGATAAGAGCAGACATATTTATAATTATTTATTGATTCGATTATTTGATTTGTACCCTGCCTTTCTACCAAGAGAAATGGAAAGGCGGCTTACAATAATACATAAAACTTGATTAAAACAATCATAAAATAAATGCATTAAAACCCAGAATAACAGAATAAAAAGAACATCCGATCCAACAGACCCACTTACACACCAAACTCTTGCATGCATAAAAAGATCTTTGCCTGCCGGCAGAAGGACAGCAAAAAGAGAGCAAACCTAGCTTCCCTCAGCAGGGAGTTCCACAGCCTGGGAGCGGCTACCAAGAAGGCCCTCTTTTGTGCCATCACAAACACGTCTCTGAAGGTGGTGGTCTCAAAAGAAGGGCCTCTCCCAAAGATCGTAAGACCCAGGCAGGCTGACATGGAAGAAGGTGCTATTTCAGGTAGCTTGGTCCCAACCCATAAAGGACTTGATTCTTGGAGGCTTTGGTCACCAGGTTTAGCCTCCATCTGGCCTCCTTACTTTCTTCCATATAAATCAATGAGTCATTGCCATTCACTCCTGTGGGCAAAAGTACAGCACTGCATTTGGGGACACAGCTAGACTGGGGAAAACGCTTATCTTGCACCCTGGTACTAGGTGGCACAGCCCTCACAGATCTGTGCATAGTGGGTGGGTGTCTCTCTGTGTGCACGTGCATGCGTGCATAGAACACAGATGCATTGTTTGCTTCCCTGCAGGGTTCCTTGCTATATGGGGCTTAATTAGAATAAAATTGCAAAGAATCTATATATATCTTGAACAAAATATATCTTTAGTAAACATCCAATTACAGAAATATGCCACAATTTGCCCCTCTATGTGCAAATAACAACAAAAACATGGATCTCTGCTTGTAGCCCAGTCCCACGTGGTTCTGTATCTCGAGGTGCCGAGTATTTTGGAAGTCTCTTTTGTAGATTTTTTTCTCAACTTTTATTTCACAGGGCAATCCCCAACCAGTAACGCAACAGTTCAGAGTATTAGCCCTGCAATAATATAATGAGTACAAATATCAAAAAAGAAAAGAAAAGAAGATTCCCCACCCCCTTGAAATGCTACTGTACACACTTAACAGTAATTTACCTTATACAAGGTGATAAGAGCTTATAATTAAACCGAAATCCTTCTAATATTCAGCTTTCAGCAGAACAGGTTCTCTTTCTTTTAGCTGTTTCTTCTCTTGTCCTCCCTCTGAGTGAGAGCCCCGCCCAAGGGACTAAACTGCCTACTCCATAGGGGTTACACAAGCACTGCCTTTACACATGTTCTAACCATCGTAATGATGGTCCGAAGTAACAGCCGTTCCCTTACATCATCTCACTCTAAGTTGCCATGAAGAGTAGTTGGACCATGGCAACCATCTGTGTTGATGGTGTTATCCTGGCAATGGCCTACACCTATTGCCTGATGAGGCTGAAGGATCCAGGATTGTTCACTCATACAACGGCCTAGTGCATTTGGAGTGGCCAGTGCGGTCCTTTATCACAGGAAACCCTCGTAACTGGTTGCAGTAGCGTTTTAGCCGACAGGAAGCATTTCTGAATGGCCCCTTCCAAATTGCCGGCAACCTAGGAAGTTGCTGAAGCTGTTTTAGCACAAGTCATTCTTTGTGCCATCCTGCTCCTGCCAGCAGAAACCCTGTATTTCATTTGTGTGCTGCATCTCTGGCACAGAACGGCAATTATTACAACCATCGACTGTCAGGTGCAGGGAGAGAAAGAGTGGGGGAGAGAGACTCAGGCCGGATCTACACTACTGCTTTAAAGCGCTTTATAACAGTTATAAAGCGCTTAAACTGCTTTAAAGCGCTATAAAACTGTTATAAAGTGCTTTAAAGCAATAGTGTAGATCCAGCCTCACAAAGGCAGGGACACACTGAGGTAGGAATACATAGGGGAAAAAATAAAGAGACCAGCCAAGAATGAGGGGGAAAGTGGCATTACTTTGCGGAATATTCACTGCAAATGTTTCTGCATGTTTCTGCTTTTTTCTTTTCAAGGAGAAAAAAACCCACCCTTGGTCTTCCCAATTGTAAAGAATGTGCTTTATATGCTGGTCCATGACACATTGCACCTTTAGATGCACCCCAAGTAGCGCGAGCTAATTAGCAGACATCCACAATATCTCTTTGGAGGATCACATATAATTAACTTTCTACTGTCATCTGTCACCTTTTGATGATGCTTTCAAAGCATTTTCCCCCTGAAAGAAGACCTGTACTTCGGGTTATGCCTGTCTAGATGTATTTCCTTGCATATTCCCGACTGAATTAAATTTTTAGGTACTAGCCTGTAGCAATCAAAGAACGTGTGCTCTATATTTTCAAAGTAATCACCTTTCCTGTTATTTTCTCATGTTTTTAGCTAGTTGCTATTTCTGTCATGATAAAAATCCAATCTCACTTTTTAATGTGGATTGTCCAGCATCACCAGATGATTGAAGATTTTCCACCTGAATGGGCTCATAATGAGTGTGAATGGGCTGTCATATGAGAAGAGCAAGAGGAGCGGGCGCACCCCCAGCTGTGTTCTGACCTGTACAGAGTGCCAATGCAGCCAGAGATTCTGAAGCAGGGTTGCGCAACATCCTGTACCCCTTCGGGCGTTCTGCTCTTGGCATAAGAACATAAAACGGGCTGTGCTTGATCAGACCAGAGGCCCATCCAGTCCAGTATTCCGTGGCCAACAAGGTACAAGAACACAGGAAGCTGCCTTACACAGTTCCCAGAACATGACTCTCCATCATGGATTAATTTACCCGCGAGGCTCTGTGGCATGTGCTGGCCACCATGATGAATATGTAAGTCTCAGTCTGGGATTGCCAGGTCTTGTCATGTCATCCGAAACTGGGCAGCGGGAGTTGAACAACCTTTGCATAACCCTAAAACAGACCATAGGTTATGCAAGGGTTGTTTAACTCTCAAACAATCCCCACTGCCCAGTTTCAGGGCTTGCATATTCATAATGGCGGATGGCATGTGCTGCGGTACCCCAAGGGTTAATTAACCCATGGTGGTCTGTTACATCATGTGAGCCAGGTCACTGTGTCAGCTCATTGATCCATCAAGCCCAGTATTGTTGACACTGACTGGTAGCAGCTCTCCAGACTTTTAGGAAGGAACTTTTCCTAGCTTTTCCTGAAGAAGCTGGGGATTGAACCCAGGACCTTCTTCATGCGAAGCGCTTATTCTCCCACTGAGCCATCCTGTCCCCTAATTGCTGATGAAAGGCCCACAAGCAGGATGCAGCATGACAGTGTCATGTTCCTCGTTCCCTCTGGCATTCACACGTGCTGGCAAACTGACACAGGACACCCAATCAGTGAGACTTCTTTTATTGGTGGAAATCCCACCTTAAAATTAGAGCTGTGCATCTCCTCGGATCCGGATCCGAGGCAAGGCAGAGTGATTCAGAGGACCCAGAAACCGATCTGAAGTGAGTCGGAACAGGTCTGAATCGATCCGGAGTGGGTTGGTTTGGTCCGAAGCGATTCAGATCAATTTGGCGATTTGGATCTGTTTTAAGTGAAGACAATTTGTCTGTGCTTGCAACGTTTTTTTCTTTAAATTAGCAAGGGGGAGTTTGCTGGGAGAAATTGGCTATTAATTGACAGCTTCATCCCCCAATCCTCCTGAAATCTCCCAATTCTCTCCAGCAGCCTTCAATCATAATGGTGGAGGAGGGCTTAAGAACAATCAGTAGATCGAGCTTCCTTCACCCTTGCTCATTGTGGGTTAGAGACTTCGTAGGAGTGATCTGATTTGGGCTGGGTAGCTAGCTTAGGTTTGTGGATGGAGACTTGGGTCCTTTCTACACCTAAGGATTATCCCAGGAAAATGGAGGGATCGTCCCTGCCTGCTGCCAGGATCCCCTACAGGGACAATCCTGGGGGGAAAAGGTAGGTGTAGAAACGGCCTTGGAGTGTGTTTTAGGTGGTGGAACTTGGTCTTTCTTTAGCTTTCCCCCTTCTCTCACTGTTACCTTTATTTCTCTTTCTGCCTGTCATATATATATTCTTCTAGTTGTTAGTGTGTTTGTTCCAACTTCCAATCCTCCCCCTTCCTCCATTTAAAACTTCTCCAGTCTTAATCCTTTCTTCTCTGTTTGCTTTCTAAAACAAAACAAAAAACTTTTCTCTCTGCAGTGTTTCATTCATTCTCCTCTCTCCTGCTTACTGTGTCTGCTCTATTAAAACCCATTTTTCAGCATTACACTTTTGCGCTCTGTGTGTGTGTGTGTGTGTGTGTGTGTCTGTGGGCTGTATCCCTATTACACAATCACTGCATGTGGGCCAAGCAGCACATACACACATTGTGTTTAAAATAGTACATTATTAATATTATATTAATTAATTACTAATAATAGCAATAATAATAAGTAGGGGCACAACCATGGAGTAAGTTAACTCTGAAGGATCCCAAAAGGATCCTCCTCCTAGCATTTATGATTAAGAGGATGCCAAAGCATCTCACTCTGTCTATGTTTTGAACCACAGTGCCCACCTCGCAGGGCTGGTTTGTGTGTTTCTTGCTTTGACTAAGTGTCATGTAATGTCAGCTGCATTTTGAACGTGCTGCTGCCATCATGAGTGAATCCCCTTCTACAACTTTATAAGAATCAGGCAAGCTCTTATTATTATTATTATTATTATTATTATTATTATTATTATTGGCGGCTGTGCTGTTTCCAGTGCAATAAGATGGACCCTGAAACTATCCTCCTCCTAGTCTCCTATTAAGGGGATGCCAAAACATCTCTCACTATCTATGTTTTGAACCACTGTACCTACCTCATAGGGCCGGTTTGTTTGCTTTCTGCCAGCCCCCCTCTCTGGCCTCCTGGTTCCGGGGGGATGTAGCTGGGCTTGGTGGGTCAACTCCTATGACATACTTGCTCCCAATGCTCCATGGCCATAGCTGCCTGCTGCCTCTCCTCCTCTTTTGTATCTGGTCACTTTAGTATAGCTCCTGCAGCTTTAATTGTTGTGATGAAGAGGGAATTTCACCAGGTGCGACATGCATACAAATGACACCTGCTGAAATTCCCTTTTCTATGCAACTGTTAAAGATACAGGAGCCCTGTCCTCCTTTTCATTTGGTCACCCTACCACACCTAGCTGCTCTACACTATTCCTTTTCAGGTGTTGTGACCAGAACTGTACGTAGTATTCCAAGTGTGGTTGCAACATTGATTTGCACAAGGCATTATGACAATGGCACTTTCGGGGTTTTTTTATTCCTCTTCTAATGATCCCCATCATGGAATTTTCTTTTTTCACAGTAGCCGCACACTGGGTTGACATCTTCATTGAGCTATCCACACCAACTGCAAGATCAATTCGGAAACATCAACTTGTAGCATGGATGCCATCCATGTTAATGGAAGTAAGAATGGCGCACCATGTTTATTACGACTCCTGGTGGTCCTGCAAGTGCTTTCAGCAGGAATTGGATGGAGCAAATTTGTCATCCTAGTAAATGATCACTCCAAAATAGATCATGTAAAATGCCTACCCATTTGTGCTTCACTTTTCTTTTGCATTTTTTTCTCCAGAAGAGTGAGTACTCAACACATGGTTTTCTTTGGCAGGGATTTCTGGCAGAAAGAACAGTGTGTAACTTCTATGATGGCTACTTGCTGCTGTTATTTAAGTGTCTTTGAGACATGGATTTAATATGCAATTTAATCTGTGTCCCTCTTCCGCCGCCACCCCTGTTCCTGTTGCTTGGACTATCTATATATTCAGACCTAAAGAGTCAAAATGTGGTGCCTAGTAAGACCAAATTGTCTAAAAGATCAATACAAACAACATATTATTTAGATATTAAGGTCTTTTTAGAGACATATTCCACTTCCAATATTCAAGCTACCAGTAATGAGTGGGGCGGGGCGGGGCGGGGCGGGGCTAGAGCTTGGTGTTATTAAATTCAAAGTGAAAATGGGAATCACAGCTGTATGAGAAAGTTTGAGGGTTGTATAGGACGCTATAGCTCTGTCACTTCTCAAACTATGGTGTGGGAAAGCTTTCAAGCCCATTGGCAGAGCACAGTCTGTGGATGGAGACAGGCTTCCGTTCAGTCCCTGGCATCTCCAGGTATGGATGAGAGAGGCTCCTGCCCCAAACCCTATAAAGCCACTGTGATTTTTTGAAATGGTCAGAAGACTTATTCAATAAAGGTATTCATTCATTCACTGCCAGTCCGTGTCGACAGTATTGGGCTAAATGGACCAAGAACTTGACTCAGTATGAGGCAGCTTCCTGTATTCCTCACCTCTGGCTTTTGAGCCCTGACCTGATATTCCCCACATGGTCCTTGTAACGCTTTGTGTTTATAAGGTCCCTTGTTCAATCTCTATGTGTCTCCAGAAAAATAGATATTTAGTCACAGGAGCCAGGAAAGACCTTAGCCCTTGGAAAGCTGTTCCAGCCAGAGAAGGCACACATACAGCGTCCTTTTTCTTCAACATCACATCCTTTCCCTCAGTGTTTCTTCCCTCCTTTGTATAGTAGAAGGTAGCATGTATGCCTTAAATCCACTCTTGGGGAAGATTATTATTATTATTATTTATTTATATAGCACCATCAATGTACATGGTGCTGTACAGATAACACAGTAAATAGCAGGACCCTGCCGCGTAGGCTTACAATCTAATAAGTTGTAGTAAACAATAAAGAGGGAAGGAGAATGCGAACAGGCACAGGGAAGTGTAAACAGGCACCGGGTAGGGTGAAGCTAAACAGTATAGAGTCAGAACAAACTCAATATTTGAAGGCTATAGGGAAAAGAAAAGTTTTTAGCTGAGTTTTAAAAGCAGTGATTGAGTTTGTAGTTCTCAAGTGTTCTGGAAGAGTGTTCCAGGCGTAAGGGGCAGCAGAAGAAAAAGGACGAAGCCGAGTAAGGGAAGTGGAGGTCCTTGGGCAGGCGAGAAGCATGGCATCAGAGGAGCGGAGAGCACGAGCGGGGCGATAGTGTGAGATGAGAGAGGAGAGATAGGCAGGAGCTAGACCGTGAAGAGCTTTGAAGGTCAGCAGGAGAAGTTTATATTGGATTCTGGAGTGAGTTGGAAGCCAATGAAGAGATTTCAGAAGTGGAGTGACATGGTCAGAGCGGCGGGCCAAGAAGATGATCTTAGCAGCAGAGTGGTGGACAGAGACCAGCGGACTGATGTGAGACGAAGGAAGGCCAGAGAGAAGAAGGTTGCAGTAGTCCAACCGAGAGATAACCAGTGCGTGAACGAGAGTCTTGGCAGAAGAGACAGACAAAAATGGTCGAATCCTGGCAATATTATACAGGAAGAAACGACAGGATTTAGCTACTGCCTCGATGTGAGGAGTAAAGGAGAGCGAGGAGTCAAATATAAAGCCAAGACTACGAGCTTCCGTGACCGGAGTAAGCGTGACATCGTTGACAGTAAGAGAGAATGAGAGGTGAGGAGAAGGTTTAGGAGGAAAAACAAGCAATTCAGTCTTTGCCATGTTAAGTTTCAAACGACGATGAAGCAGCCAGGCTGAGATATCTGAGAGACATGCCGAGATACGATCGTGAACATCAGGAGAAAGTTCCGGAGATGAGAGATATAATTGTGTATCGTCGGCATACAGGTGATATTGGAGGCCGTGAGATTGGATAAGCTTACCCAAGGGCAGCATGTATAGAGAGAACAACAACGGGCCAAGCACTGAGCCTTGTGGAACCCCGACTGAAAGGGGAAAAGAGGAGGACGAGCTGCCGTTAGCTGACACGCTGAAAGAGCGACCCTCTAGATAGGAGGCGAACCAGTTATAGACAGAGCCACAGAGTCCAAGGTCATGGAGGGAATCTAAGAGAAGATCGTGATCAACCGTGTCAAAGGCTGCGGTTAGATCAAGGAGAATAAGAATGGAATAATGGCCTTTAGACTTGGCAGTAAGAAGATCATTGGTGATCTTGGTAAGGGCTGTTTCAGTGGAATGCAAAGGACGGAAGCCAGATTGAAAGGGATCCAGAGCAGAGTTATTAGAGAGAAAGTCAAGACAACGAGAGTAGACCAGACGTTCCAGGATCTTTGAGACAAAGGGCAAGAGGGAGACAGGTCGGTAGTTAGACAGGGATAGTCGATCAAGAGTGTATAAAGTCTCATTGGACCTTTTAGTGCCTATTATGAAATGTTAATGAATATTGTTCTGCTCTCTGTGATCTTACCACAGAACCAAGAAATGTGGGAAATAGCCAGGGGTCTGGGTCACAGTAAAATGACTTATTGAGGGTAAAACAACAACAACAGGCTTTCCCATTAGATAACACCACTTGAGGTTTTTAATCATTGTTTTTTTCTGTTTCATTTCTCAAGCACTTTTTAATGTAAACATGATAGAAAAATAACCCGTTGTTGAAAGCTACTTCAATATCTCTTTTTGTGTGTGACCCGTTGTTGAAAGCTACTTCAATATCTCTTTTTGTGTGTGATCTTACAGAAGTTCTACAGATAAAGGCTGCAGTTCAAAGCATATGTGCAGCATAATCCTATGCATGTTTATTTGAAAGTAAGACCTGTTGACTTTAATGGGACTACAAGTTTTCCTACATGGGGCTATTAATCCGCTGTATCTACTTTTGGTAGAATTGAGATCCAAGTACTGCAGGAGGAGCATTTCCTTTCCTGCTTTTTTGCTACATAACCTCTAGGCGGCACTGTAGTATTGAGGAATAGTGTAAATGCGCGAGAGGAACTCATGTTATCTTTCGCTTTCATAATTAAATGCTGCCTTTTCCCTGCTCTAAAAAAACTCATCAAAAGTGCTCATTAGACACAGAAGTGAAATGGGACGGTCATGACATTGTCTAAAGAACCCGTAAACAACTGTGACTAGGTAATGATGAGCACATGATAAATGCTTCTTGTAGAAAGCCCTTGCTCCAAATTAAATGTTCATAGGATTGCACTTTCACTTGGGAAATAAAGCTTTTGGAACTTGCTTCTGAGTAAACCTGATTAAGATTGGGGTGGAAAGCTTTTGCACATGTGTTTTGGCTGAGAGTTGTCTTCTGTGGTTTATCAGTTGATAGATTTTTTCTTCTCCCTTTAGAATCATTGTGCTTTCCCATGTGGAAAACCTTTCATTATGCTGTAGAAATATGTGTTCAACTGAAATGAAAAGTTATTAAATCAGGAGTGCAGGGTGGTAGTGGGGGAGGGATGCAAAGAAATGATTTGTTTGTTATGCTGGGGAAAACAATTTGAAGCACTCTTTTTAAAGCTTAACGAAATGACTTGAAATCTTTCTGTGGAACAACCAACCTTTTTCATCTGGGCCTCCATGGATTGAGTTTATCTTTCAGATCTAGTAGCTGCAAAACACCGATAATGCACAAATTCTGTGAGGCGTTAAATATCCATCTACCAGTGGCTTGGAGAATTAATCAAATTACCTTTTAAAGTTAATGCAAGCGGTGAGAAGAGTTTAATGATATTCAAACCCTTCATGGTAATAATTACAGATGAAGAGGGTCAGTCAGTTGAGAATTAATGCAAAAAGTGCACAGAATGGTAATCTGAATTAATGTATGAGACTGTGCATAAACTGCTGGGAAAGTTAGCCATGAAAATAAAATAAAAAACATGTCCTTCCTTTTGACACTTGAAATGAGCCAAAGTTTATTAGGATTTGAACAGGGAAATCAATTTAAGGGTCGTTGCCTACGGAGCAGGGCAGAATTTAAAATGAAGGAAACAGGCAGAGGAAATAGGCATACCTGTTGAGGGAAAAGGCTGGCCTACACAGACAGCAGATTGCATGGTGAAATTGTTCCTGTACCACTTCAGTTTTCAGGGACACTCATGTTTGAATGCAACGCCATATAAAATATCTCCCTGCCTTAGAAGGTTTTAGCCCAGCATATTCTGCTAGTTTTCTGTGTCTATGGACTTCATGTCTATTTAGCAAGTAGGAAGCACTCAGATACGTGACACACATCCCACCATCCATATTAGCATAATACCTTAATTAGGCTAACTCAAAGGTCACCAAAAATGAGCTAGCTTTGAGATCCTCAGAACTCTTCATCAGGCAACATGTTACAAAAAGCAAGATTGTGGGGGAGGATAATTGGATAAAAGAAAGGCTGACATCTGTATAGTCAATGTCTTAAGATGAACTGGGGGGGGGAGGTTTGCAGATATTCAAAATGGGCTCTATCAGAGCATGTGATAGTTTCACCTGGAACTGCCCCTAAGGCCACTGGGAACAAGAAAGAAGAAAACAATGGTTAATCCCCCCTATTTTAAAAAATACAGTCCAGCTGTTACTCAGAATTTTTTTCCACACAGCCCAACATAAAACCCAGGAATAATTTCTGCCTAAAGATGAACCAGATCTGCTTGCCGATAAATCCTTTCGTGTAGTTCCAATGAAAATCTCACACACGTGTCGGTTGATATTTGCTTGGGAGAGAAATCACAATTGGCTGTTTTCCTCCCAGGGTGAATAGCAGATTTCTGGAGCAATTTTCATGGTCATGAAGTGAGATCCACTAAGGGATGGGATGAGTCCTCTTCTGTGACAGTGCCTGTAATGCTTTATTAATTACTGTTTGGTTGAAAAACAACCAAAACTTGTATTTACTAAGGCGTAAATACTGTTGCTTTTATGGTTCTGTATTTTAGATAGCATAATTCAGATATTGCGTATTGCGTATTCTGTTTGATATTGTACTGGACCTTTATCCAGAGGGAGAGGTGGGTAACAAATAAAATTATTATTATTATTATTATTATTATTATTATTATTATTATTATTTCCTTTGCATTCCCCCACCACTAAAGACTCAGGAAGAGGGAAAAAGGAGGGGGTGACTGGTCCTACCCACTTCTGAATTTGACCCTACTTACTACTGGCCCCGCCCACTCAAGGTACGCCGCACCTGAGAGATTACCCATGAGAGAGCATGACACTTGTTATAAAAACCATTCCCCATCCTTGTGATAGACTGTGCCTCCGAAGAACACACAAGGTTGCCATTTTTGCTTTATGTTGTTCAGAAAATATGATCACAGAGGGATTTTTCTTCCTCTTGAGACTATTTTAAGAAAAATGCTATCCTTAAACATCTTTAGCTACCATGCTGAACTTCTTTTTTCTTCATTGTTTTTTCCCGAAGTACACAAATACATGGATAGTGAAGAAACTTTACTCATGCTGTTATAAAAATGTGTACTTACATGGTGTATTATTTTCTTCCTGGGAGGCAAGAGTGCAGTCTCCCAGGAATCCATGGCCTTCTAGATACAGGTGAAACTACAGTGGGCTCCTCTTCAACCCTCAGACTTTGCAGACTGTGTGTGTGTGTAGGAAGGTATTAGAAATTTAGCAATTTCTGATTTGTGTTTCTTTTCTTCTCAGACTTATACCCAGTGCTGAGCTGCTTAATCTTTAGTAGTCTCCCTTCACAATATTGGCCCCTGAGCATTTCCCACAATCTTACGTTGCCTGTGTTTATGTCTCAGGTTTAATTTTTGCTTTATGCACACAACCAGAATATTTGTCCAAGAGGAAGGAACACATTATAAAATCAGTTGAAGCATCTTATTGTAAATATTCCTAAAAAGTGAGGCAGTGTTATTTTTATGGCTAATTACTGATTGAACTTTCCATGCACTGTTTTTCATCTTTCAAGCTTCGCTGCAGATCAACGGTTCAGATTCTTATTTTCCATGTGTGAAGGGATTATCAGATATGCCAACTAGACTCCCTGTGGAAAGCCTGTTTACTTAGCAGCATGATTATACAACTGGACCATGCGAGTGGGATAATATCTTTGTGCATAAATATTAACTATGTTGTTCAGATTAGCAGGACCCAGTCTGGAACAGCTGGGATTCAGCAAATGCCCCTTCAGAGTATATGCAGAATAATCCCAATTAAAAGTATCATTGCAATTGTTGTCTATATTCATGCTATGCAGCACAGGAGCTAGGAGTTTATAGAAAGCACAACTGTCTAATAGGTAGGGCATAAGCTCATTCCAGGCCCACAGGGATATGCATTCATTTTAAAAACGAATGAAAAAGAAAATAAATGCCCCCATTCATTCTACATTTGTGAAATGACTATAAAAAGGAAAATGAATGTGCAAAGCTAAGGTGGGCAACATTCGCACCTTTGTCTTCATCCAAACTGCTTGAAATTTGGCAAGTGTAATGCACTGGTGAAGAGCTGGGGTTGGGTAGAATGACTGTAGTTTTTATGCCATTTGGATGAAAACCATCATAAGAACTTAAGAAGAGCCAATCAGGATCAGACCAACAGTCCATCTACTCCAGCATTCTGTTCTGTAGTTTTTATGCCATTTGGATGGAAACCATCATAAAAACTTCAGAAGAGCCATGTGGGATCAAACCAAGGCTGGATCTACACTTATGAAAAATAACGTTAATGATGGGTTACGATACCTCATTGGGATACATGATGCTTGTTTTGTAACGTTGTATCCTCGTTGTTTTCTCCTTTCTTGCGAGACATATTTTCTTTTTCATCATTGTAAAAGCATTGCATGAGGTCATATGTGCCCCCTTTCATCATTCTCGCTCCGTGTGTTTTAAATTTCAAAGCTCTTTCTTCATCCAATTGTTGACATGTGGGCGTTCCATTTGATTTCGGTGCCGAAAACAACAGTGCTTCCTGCGTTTCTCCTGGTGGGAGGGCGAATGCAGGAGAACAGGAAGTGGGTGGAACTCTGTAACGTCTGCCGAACAGGAAGTCCAAGCTAGAGTTATACAAGAAACAGTGTGTCCTGCTTTAATGACTTAATAACGTCACAGTGAAAGGTGACGCTTTAATCCCTCAGTGTGCCCCATTACATTTAAAAACAGCAGAAAATATAACGTTTTCTGTGGTAATATAAAACGTAATAAGCACTGGTGTAGATTCCCTCCAAGGGTTCATCTAGCCTAGCATTCTGTCCACACAATGGCTAACCAGCTACCCACACAAAACCCACATGCAGGGCATGAATGCAACAGCACCCTCCTGCCCATGTTCCCCAACAACTCCTGTACATAGGCATCAAGATTTCAGGGAGCAGAAGAGTGAATGGGTCTCAATTAAAATCAATAGCAAAACAGAAATGAAAAACAAATGCAATCAAAACAAATATAAAACAGAATGAATGTGGTTTAAAATGAAAAATGAAATGAAACCTTTCCCACTGCGCACCTGTACTTAAACCAGTTTTTGTAATGTTGTCGGTCTAAATTGCTTGGGGAAGAGAAGTTAAATCCCACATTTTGAGATTACTTCAAATTGGAATGTTATGCACCAGAAGATCACAACACACTTTATATCACCCTTCATTCTGTGTAGAATTCCAGGGCAGTGACAGTGTGCGATCCATTAAATCACAAGATAAAACACAACTGTAAAACTACAGCTGAAACCCTTAATTCTTAAACACATACAAAGGTTAAAATGAACAAGAAAACATATTAATTTGCTGCCAGAAAGACTGCAATGTGGCTACCAGGCAAACCCCGATAGAAGAGGGAATAGCCAGGGAACCACTGCCAAGAAATCTCTTCCCTTTGCTAACCCCTACTGTGCCCTGATAGAGGTGCCTGAAGAAGGGCCTGGGCAGAAAATCTTGTACTTTGAACTCAAACTCCTTTGAATTCACTAGGACTGATTTACAAGGAAACATGCATATAATCTGGCTGATTGGGAAGTTTACTAGCCAAACCATTGGCTACAGGGCTCTAGTACATCTGTACTGAATTGGATATGTTCACTGGACATTCCAGACTTTCTCCCTGGACTATATATCAGGCCACCAGTATGATTGAAATAATGACTAGAGGTGATAGTGGACCCAATTCTTAGGCTTCTGTTCTCGCCTATGGCAAGATACTTTCCTTTCCTTAATGCAGGCTGTCCTGATCCCTCACACTTTTAGCCAGGTTGCCTTGGATGGAGTGGCATTGGGGTGGGTGTGACTTCTTTTCTGTCCCAGTGGAGCTGCCTGACAGTTAGGCCTCATTCTCTGCATGGGCTCCCAGGATGGTATGTCCTTCATATTGAAAATTCCCTCCACATAGACATCTGGACATGAGGGAGAAGGTATTCTAGTTTTCTGTGCGTGATCATGTAATTTTGTGGAACAGCGTTCAGCCATGTGAACTTTCACTGAGATTTACTGTCTCAGTAGAAGAAGGCCTCCATTTCAGTGCTATGCTGATGTCTGACATCATGGGGGGGGGGGGGCGGCGGCAGGGAAACACTGATTGTGCGAGCATGGTAACATGGGAAAAACCTGTTCACATGAGCTCACTCCTTCCTTTCCATGAATTGGGAAATGTGTAATTTTTATTTTTCCAATTTGCAGAAGTGAAGGGGTGAGTGTGTGTTGCCAGATTACCCTCCTCATGCAAGTAGACTGCCTGTGCATGTGCAGTTAGTCGCAGACCACAACAACAGATTTGATTGTAGGAACTAACTCATTGTTGGCTTGGTGAGTACAAGTCGTCCTCTCTCCTTGTTTGAGCTGTGGTGGTATCTTGCTTTGGACACAAGGTAGTTTGTTGTTGCTGCAGCAGCTGCACATGGACTGGGGGGGGGGGGGAATTAGGGCCATGAGATGGTGGCTTATACCAGCCAAACCTTTGTGAGGAGGAGGACTTTGCCACTTCACCTTTACATAATTTCTGCAATCTACAGCCCAGCCTATCCTCAGACTGCCAAAATAGTGGCAATAAGTAACTAATAAGCCAGCTACTATTGGCAGCTAGATGGTTGATGGCCAAGCTCTGGAAAGATGGCAAAGGGTTCCATATTGATAATTGGTACCAAAAGGTATGGCAGATTGCTCTTTTAGAAAAAAAATATTACCCCCAAATTGAGGAAAGTGTGAGGATAACTAAGTGAAGGCAAATTTGAAGGGGTTATGGAGGAAATTCATTGATTTTGTGAATAAAGAAGAAGATGGGAAAATGCCTCCATGGTATATATAGAGTTATGGAGAGTACAGGTGGGTGGGCAAAGAGACTAATTTCCTGGGGTATCCTAAATTAGCTAATGTTAAATAACAAACCCAGACAGAAACATGCATTAGTATTGACATTGAATGTATGTGTGTGTGTATATGATACTTGACCTATGTAACCAGGACTATAAATTATATATAAAAAAAACACCCACAACTACTATCATTAGATAATGTATAGTTTTACGTTATAATCCTGAGAGAATTTCTAAGCATACTTAAAGGATCTGCCCAGTCGGTTCTTGGTTTTTTTTTAACCTCAGCACCCAGACTGTTGTTGCACTTCTCTTGAAACTCCACCATGTTTTTAAAATGAGTTAGCAGCAGTTGATGGGTTGAGGGGAGTCAAAATCTTTTATTTATTTATTTATTTATTTATTTATTTATTACATTTATATACCGCCCCACAGCCGAAGCTCTCTGTGCGGTTTACAACAGTTAAAAATAGTAAACATTAAAAAGTATAAAAGATTTTTAAAAAAACATCAGAAACATAGAAACAGTATAAAAACGTTATAAAAACAGATACAGTTATGCAGATACAGTTACACAACTCTCGGGTTGTGTTGCATCTGATGTGTTTGGCATTCAAGCTGAAGAGATTGTGCTAGACATAGTACTTTGATTGTATGCTTCCTTTATTTTTAAGCTTATTTAGTAGGATACGTTTGCGTTGATATTGTTATGATCTTTTAGGCTATAAAATAACTTCTGTAAAGTCTATACTGTAACTTTATGAGCATCAAGCTGCCAAGCCTCTGTCTTTATTTTTTATCTGTATAAGTATGCGTATATTTTTCTGCTTTCTATGTTATATTTCATGTGACATCCTTCAGAGGCTATTGTGATGATCCCTCAAAATATCATACCTTATATCAATAGAAGCTTTATCTTCCCCCAGAATTGGTATCTCCAGCAGTGGGGTGGTTCACAATCCTTGCAATTTGAAAATGCAAAAGAATGGTGGCAATAATATACTTCTAAATTATGCATGCTTTTGATTAAGATTTTATATTTTCAAATACATTTTTTAAAAACCCAACTTACTACTAAACATTAAGTAAAAAAAGGTTTTAAAAATCACACTCTTTTACTTAAGCAATCTAATTATGCATGTTTGCCAACCAGCTATCGACCAGGGACACACAAGTCGTCTTCCACGCTATGGTGAGATGTTCTGTATTCTGTATGTATAAATTAGCATGCGTACATTTTATGCAATTTGCTGTCTTCTTTATTGGTGATACATTTCCTCTTTTTTGCTGATTCATAAATGGCCACCCTTTCAGTATCTTCTGCCCAGTACACCCCAGGTGTCAGCTTCTAGCTTTAGTTTTGTTGGATTTGCCAGTTCCAGATTCAATTTTAGGAACTGTCTTTGGGGATCTTGGGCTCCAGGACACACGCTTCCAGCCAAATCTAGGTATGGCTGTGCATGACTCTGGCTTGATTGCATGTGACATGCTAAAAGGCCTTCTTCACAAAGGGTTGGGAGGATGGATGCTGAGTTCACTCATAAAACTGGCTGGGGCAGAGTGAGGGCAAAGTGAGGGCAGCGAAGGGCACCAAAGCAAAGTGAGGACACTGAAGGCCACAAAGGGAGTTGGAGGAGGCAGAAGACTGACAGGAACTTCCATCCCTGGTTGCTTCTTTGCAGCACACTGATGGATGGGCGGCTGTTGTTGCTGTTGTTATATATATCAGAGGAGGACAACCAGGATGATCAGGGGTCTGGAAACAAAGCTCTATGAAGAGAGACTGAAAGAACTGGGCATGTTTAGCCTGGAGAAGAGAAGATTGAGGGGAGACATGATAGCGCTCTTCAAAAACTTAAAACATTGTCACACAGAGCAGGGCCAGGATCTCTTCTCGATCATCCCAGAGTGCAGGACACGGAATAACGGGCTCAAGTTACAGGAAGTCAGATTCTGGCTGGACATCAGGAAAAATTTCCTGACTGTTAGAGCAGTACGACAATGGAACCAGTTACCTAGGGAGGTTGTGGGCTCTCCCACACTAAAGGCATTCAAGAGGCAGCTGAACAACTATCTGTCAGGTATGCTTTAGGATGGATTCCTGCATTGAGCAGGGGGTTGGACTCGATGGCCTTTTAGGCCCCTTCCAACTCTACTATTCTATGATTCTATAACTATAAACGAATATCAAATCTTCCATTTTGGGGTAAGGCGATCGAGAGGGCAGTTGCCCACCAACTCTAAGCAGTTTGGAATGACACGGATTTTCTAGACCCATTTCAAACTGGCTTCAGAGCAGGATATGGAGTTGAGATCGCTATGGTTGCCTTAGCAGATGATCTACGCCTGAGTATTGACAGGGGGAGTGTGTCCCTGCTGGTACTTTTGGACCTCTCAGCGGCTTTCGATACCATCAACCATGGTATCCTTCTGGAACACCTGATGGAATTGGGAATCAGGGGCACTGTCCTTCAGTGGTTACGGTCCTACCTCTCAGGCAGGTTCCAGATGGTGATGCTTGGGGATAGCTGCTCCTCAAAGAAGGAGCTGCTGTGTGGCATACCACAAGGTGCCATCCTTTCCCCAATGCTATTTAATATTTACATGAAACCGCTGGGAGAGATCACCCAGAGGCATGGGGCGGGGTGCTATCAGTATGCTGATGACACCCAAATATATTTCTCTATGCCTTCAACAACAGCATCAGTTAAGGATAGTGTGTCGCCTCTGAATGAATGCTTGGAGGCAGTAATGGGCTGGATGAGGGAAAACAAACTGAAGCTGAATCCAGACAAGACGGAGGTGCTTGCTGTCAAAAGCTATAACCTGGGTTTGGAGGTGTGTCAACCAGTTCTGATGGGGTTACACTCCCCCTGAAAGACTGTGTTCACAGCTTGGGGGTGCTTCTGGATCCGTTGCTCCAAATGACAGCTCAGATAGATGTGACGGCCAGGAGTGCCTACTATAATCTTCGGCTGATACGCCAGCTATGCCTCTTCCTAGAGTTGGAAGACCTAAACACGGTAGTGCACGTGCTGGTAACTTTGAGGCTCGACTTCTGCAATGCGCTCTACATAGGGCTACCTTTGTGCCTAGTCCAGAAACTTCAATTAGTTCAAAATATGGCAGCCAGGTTGGTCATTGGTACTCCTAGGGGTGACCACATTACACCAGTTTTAAAATCTCTTCACTGGCTGCCAATTAGTTTCCAGGTGAAGTATAAAGTGTTGGTCATTACCATTAAAGCCCTAAATGGGTTGGGTCCAGGCTACCTGCGGGATCGCCTTCTCCCGTACAATCCGCCCCACACACTCAGGTCCTCTGGGAAGAATCTACTTCAGCCTACCAAAATTAGGCTGACAAGTATTTCCCGGAGGACCTTCTTTTCTGCTACTCTCAGACTGTGGAATGGCCTGCCGGAGGAGATTCGTCAACTTAATAGTCTTTTAGCATTTAAGAAAGCTGTAAAGACTGATCTATTCCAGCAGGCCTATCCAGTGGAATTTTAGGATGTTTTAAGGATGTTTTAATGATGTATACTATGTTTTTAATTCAGTTTTATGTATTTTATATTTGTTGTTCCCCACCCCGATCCAAATGGAGAGGCGAGTAAGAAATAAATTATTATTATTTTATTATTATTATTCCCAGGAAATAGCTTTCATGCGGCGACGGCGGCAGGGCCCGGTAACCCCCCTCCCCGCCCTCCTCTCCCTTACCTGCCTCCGTCCACGGTCCGTCGGCGTCTTCAATTGAGCCCGCGGTTCCACCAGGAAGCCTGGGCCGCTTGCGGCCCAGACTTCCTGGTGGAACCGCAGGCTCAATTGAAGACGCTGACGGACCGAGGACGGAGGCAGGTAAGTTCCCCCTCTCCCTTGGTCCTTCACCGGGCTCTGCCGCTGGGACTGCCTTGAGTCTTTGCGTGCATATGTATCCCTGGACAAGCTATCATGGTGGCGAGTTTGAGGTTTCTAAAGTGCAAATTGACGGAGCTATGGAAAGGGGTGTGAATGGGGTGCCTGGTTTTCATAAATTCCCCAAAAATCAGAGGATGATGGGACTGCCTTGAGTCTCGGCGTGCGTATGTATCACTGGACAAGCTATCATGGTGCCGAGTTTGAGATTTTTAACGTGCAAATTGACGGAGCTATGGAAAGGGGTGTGAATGGGATGCCCGGTTTTCATAAATTCCCCAAAAATCAGAGGATGATGGGATTGCCTTGAGTCTTGGCGTGCGTGTGTATACCTCCATGAGGTGTCATGGTGCCAAACTTGAGGTTTCTAACTTTCACAGAAAAAAAGTTGTATACTTTTTAAGCTTAATGCAAGCCTATGGCGGGGGGGAAACGGAGCTCCGATCCGGATCCGGAGCTCCGAGCGGAGCGGAGTGGACATAGGCAGAGCGGGGGCGGAGCAGCCTGATCCGCAAATCGCGGATCTGGAAGTGAAGCGGAGTGGGGGTCCGTGCACACCCCTATTATCTACATTCAAGTCTGTTTAAATAATGCTCTATCTCTGGTGTAATGTGTTTTTGTAGGAAGCTCAGCCATCCATCATAAAACTTGAATACTTCAATTCAGAATGTTCAAGGCTTACTAATGTAACTCTCAGATTGTAATGCACATGACAATGCTACCCCATGGAAGCAATGAATTTGGAGATAAAATTAAAAGAGAGAGAGAGAGAGAGAAAGCAAAAAGGCCTATACTATGTTTTCAGGGCTGATGTAATTTTAATGCCACAGTTGTACAGCTGGTTTCTGCCTAGGCAAGTATAATAAAGAGCAGGAATGGATTATAGCATAAAATGGAACAGTAGGTTTTATAAAATCCAGAACATGGCATACAATTCAATACACATTTGTCCAAGTTAAAATTACACTAACTTTTTTCTTACTGTCCTACCTTTCACGTTCCTCTCCCCACCCACCTCCTCCAAAGAAGTGAGAGGATTAAGCTAACTTTTTATCTATCTTGAGTAATACCAATGACTGTCATGTTGGTCCCCAATAGAACAACATTTGCATAACATACTTTGCATTCAGAAAGTCCCCAGTTTAAGCCCTAGCATCTCCAGTTATAAATGGATCTGTATAACAATCCGTATAACAAGTAGCAGAGCTAGGAAAAACCTGTGCCTAAGATTTTGGAGAGCTACTCCCAGATGAGAGTACATTAATAGCTCAATGAAAATATGTTCATATGAAAAGTGTGTGTTTGTGTGTGTGGTTGCTGGATTCTTGGAATCTCCCACCAGTTGATCCATCAGCACTGATTCAGTCCCCAAAAATGCCTTATTTATTTCATTTATACCCCAGCCTTTCCCCAAGGAGCTCAGAGCAGCCATCAGGATTCTTTCTCCTCCTTCATCCTGGCAACAACCCTGTGAGGTGGGTTAGGCTGACAAAGGGCAACTGGTTCAAGGTCAAGTGATTGAGACCATAGCTAGACCTAAGGTTTATCCCTGGATTGTCCAGGTGTCAAACCTGTTCATCTAGGTGACATACAGGGGATCCAGTGCTCAGGCAGGGGCGAGCCCTGGATGATCCCAGGATAAACCTTAGGTCTAGCTGTGGCCTAAGTTATGTGAGCATTTAAGTGTGGTTAATGAACATTTGAACTTGGGTCTCCCTGCCTGCTGCTTCTATTCCAACAATAAGCACTATACCACAATAGATATCAGAGGAGCCAGCATGGATCCATGTCCATCTGTAATAAGTAGTAGAGCTCTTCCCTCTGCCTCCCACTTTGTCAACTTTTTGAGGCAAGACCAGAAGCCGGGGAGAACTCCAGCACATGTTGTAACCGGGCCTCAGGGCCTGGATGCTGCCATGGATTTGGGACAACATGGGAGAGATGCAGTTCGCTAAATAAATTGCACATGTGCCTCTTGACAGTGTATTTAAGATTATTTTTATGAACTCTAAATGATGTGTCTATTTTGGCTGGCTAAAGTAGGAGTGTTATCACAATTATCCTCAAAATGCCACTTATTTTGAGATAAAGAGAGATTGCTTTAATATAGTAAAAATGTCTTTGGAATTTTCGTTTTAAATAATTAAGCCATTGGTAGCAGCAGCAGCATTGATAATTCGTTTAAAATTGTTATACAGAAGCCAAATTTCCAGTGGTTTCCTAGACTCATCATGAGCAGTCTTTAATAAATAACGTTCACTTTTTTCAATTAGCAATAGTACTGCAGAGACGTTTACCCTGCATGTTGTTATGGCTCCCTGCCATGGATGAATGAACTGTTTGAATTGAAGTGCCAGGGATATTCTATACTAAGATTTCCCTCGTTGGATCATTTTTGGAAATATGTTATTCCATTTGCCTCTTAAGATTGAATTACCTGCTTTTAAAATTCATTCTAAACATTGTGGCTCATGTACCTGGAAAATAGGAACAGATGAATACATGTCCTCAGAATGGCTGCATAAATATTAAACAGTAGTACACAAACAGTAAGAAAATGTTTCAATAAGTTTGGAGATACATATTTATATTCCAAAGAACCACTTCCCAGGTCTATTCAAATGAAGATTAACTATACTGTTTTTATTTTGGATTCAGAGATGTACTGTAGCATCTGGTTATGAATTATTGTCTGCTTACATGGTAACTACTCAACTGTGGCCTGTAGAATATATCCTTATTAAATATTTCAATGCTGAAATGAATAGATGACACACAGCCTTGGCAGTTGCCTCCAGGGGTGGGATGTGGGAACATCCCTCACTTTTAAGGACATAGTGGTGCTCATCCATGTCAATGCGGCTTACCCCCCTGGGTAGAGAAGGATTTAGTATTGGCACTAACTTACATTTATGACATAGGTAATGCCATTCATTAGTGCAGTCATCCCCAATGTGGGTCACTCTAGATGTGGTTGGACTACACCACCCACAAGCCCAGTCATTGTGGCTAATGGCTGGGCATGATGAGGATTGTAGTCCAAAATATCTGGAGGGACCCAGGTTGGGGAAGTATGTTAACTTTGACCTGGTTTATATAATTGGAGTGAATTAGTATAATGCCTCTCACACGCTTCTCATGTCTGTTTTTAATTATGATCAACCTGGCGGTAGGTTGTGAGCATAAATTGCTAACCTGGAGCACTGGGCTGTTTAGGGACCAACCAGGGCCGGTGCCAGACTATTTTGTGCCCTAAGCAAGGCGAGCTACTTGCACCCACCCATCCAAAAAAATTGCCAACTTCATTTTTAAAAACATGTTTTGTAGAAAAAATAAAAAGCACAAAACTTGAACTTACGTTTTTTTCTTAAAACAGCCAATTTGTATAAAACTGTGACCCTTAAAGGTCAGTACTGTGCCCCTCTGAGGTCTGCACCCTACGCAGCTCCCTAGTTGGCCTAATGGTAGCACCGGCCCTGGGACCAACCCAACACGTTATGGGTAGAACTCAGCAGTTACCTAAATCAATACCAGGCTCCTATTACTCCCCATGTCATTTAATTCTCTTGACCTCTCCCTCCCCCACCCCTCTGGCAAACTGGATGCAATTGCTAATTAGCATAGCTCTTCCCCCCCCCCTTTATTTTTGCTTTTCTCTTTGGGCTAAGCTAGATGTCATATAGAACTCAGGGGTGGGGTCAAATCTGAACAGCAAAACAGGCACATGGGCAAAGGATTTTAACACTCCATGCAGATGCTCTCCCACAAGCACTTTTCTCCCAGCTGTACCACAACCTGGCCGAGGGGGAAAGTATCATAGGAAGCAGCACTAGGTGTTCCCCTTTTGCTGTTAAAATTGGATACAACACACCAATTTCAATGTAATTGCAGCAAATATGGGTTTACATGTATCTGCTGCCCTTGCATTTGGCTTGCGCTTCCGAAGGGGTGGAACAGAAGCAAGCCCATATCTTTACGATGTCATTGCGTATGAGTTCTGTGCCTTCCTCCAAGGATTTCACTCAGCCAGTGTGGTGTAGTGGCTAAAGTGTTGGACTGGGAGTTGGTAGATCCGGGTTCTAGTCCCCATTCGGCCATGGAAACCCACTGGGTGACTTTGGGCCAGTCACATACACTCAGCCCAACCCACCTCACAAGGTGATAAAATGGAGAGGAGGAAGAGGATTATGTACACCGCCTTGGGTTGCTTGGAGTAAAAAAGGTGGGATATAAATCTAAATATATATTAGAGGCAGTAAGCTTATGTACACCTGTTGCTGGGGAACATGGGTGGGAGGGTGCTGTTGTACTAGTGTCCTGCTTGTGGGTTCCTGATCAACAGCCGGTTAGCCACTGTGTGAACAGAATGTTGGAGTAGATGGACCCTTGGTGTGATTGAGCATGGCTCTTATGTTCATATATTATGCGGGGTGGGGGAACATCCTGGGGCATAAAATAACCCAAGGGTCTATTGATTTTGCTATTGGGGTGTCTTTTTACCCAAAACACAAGCAATGTACTGAGGAGTAAAAATCTCCTATGGGTTTTTCCAAGAAAACCAATCTAGGGTCGCAGCATTAAGTACTCGGTTTCAGTAGATTGGTTACAAGCCAAGGGATTTCATTGGGGGAACATTTACCTCATCAGAGGCAGGCTTCTTATGGGGTTAGAAAAACATCCCAATTACCAAAAAACATCAGTTTTTATTAATAATAAAGTTTTGCGTAAAATTTTACCTTGACAGTTTATGATCCTTTTCTAATATTTCTAATATTTTGAGTTTAAAACACACTTCTTACGACACCACAGACACATTTGAGATTGTGGGGGCATTTTAACAACCCAGGATACATTGAAAAATAGCTAGGGATAGTAAAATAGCCCCCAAATACATTGTGTATTATTATTATTTTGATTGTTGGCTATGCTGGCTTGTTCCAAAACTGGTAACCATGGTTTTCCAGTTCCAGCAAAACAGGAAACTGTGGTTAATTAAAGGTATTCCATTTTGACTGCTTGCACTGCAGTGGGAGGAGTGAAGAGACTGCATGCACAGAGTAAAGGCTTGTTCACATCTTGACTTATTAAGTTGAGATATTATTATTGTTGTTGTTGTTGTTGTCCCCAGATTTAGAGGAGACATATGACAAATGTCCAGGATTTGTACTTTTCTTGTAATTGGCTTGCCTTGTACAAAATTTCTGGTCTCCAGCTCACCGGGAAATACTATAACTATTTCAGAGATCTATGATTTAAATACTTTGTGGTAAAGTTGCCTCCTGCTAATTTAAATTGATTGATTAGTATGATAGTGTGGTGCTGAATAATGTTTTTAATGAGCTACTTTAATTAATGTGCATCTTCACTTTTAGACTACTGACTATACAGTCTCAGCATTTTTCTCTTGCAAAAGCAAATCATGGATTTATTTATGTGACTGCATCACTGCACTCTGAAACGATAGAAACCCAAGGCTGCATATTCATAGATTCTAGGGTTCAAAAGTGATATTTTAGTATATATAGCCTTTGTTATGATCTTCTCCCAAAAAGGCCAGCTCCAGCAGAGAAGTATTTGCAAACAGAGAGCCTTCTTGGGTCAAAACTAATGTTTCTTTAACAGTGGGTTAACCACCAAATTTTTAGGGTAGGTCTGCACCTTTCACTGTTATCTCAGAGAACATTCATCATTATTTACATAATTCCATAATTCCATAATTGACCTAAAGTGATTACAGATGAGGTTTTTAATTGTTCTATTGCATTTACAGAATTCTATGGCGAATCCAGACCACATGGTCTTCAATTTGTAGCCCTTCCATGTTTTCCCACCACATCCTTTTTTCTTACTAGAAAAAAAAAAATCTGTTAAGGAAGGAAAGGCAGAATAGCTGCAGAGTGTCTTGAGTGGTAGTGCTAGGAGCCCTCCTGTCTCCCAAGCAGGTTGCCATGGATCCCCCATGTGTCCTTCATAGTGTATCTTTCTCTCAATGTATCTTGGTCCTCAGTAGAAGCTCTGTAATTGCTCAAGCTCTATGGAGCCTCCCCCCCCCCCCCGGGCATAGGGATAGAACAACAACTTACCTCTAACAGGCTCTACTGGAGTTTTCTGGATCTTCACATTGATCATGGATTCTACTTAAACAGTTGCAACTTTTCTAGTCTATGTTCTGTGACTGCCAGAAAACACTATTGGGATGGAGTGGGAAGAGTAGGGCGGAGGTGGGGGGAAATACTTGACAACTTGAATTAATTGAATAAATAAGTAAAATAGACTCCCTGTGTTGGAAGAAGCAAACTTTGGGACATCATAGTTCCCAGAAACCGCTTAAGAGAATATTAGTAGCTAATATTCATCAGGATGACTTTATTCTGCCTCTATTCTAGTTAATGATATTAGGTTTAATGGGTTCTCAGAGATATTCCAATATAGCGGCATCTCTATGGACATATGAATAACATTTGGAGAAACTTGTCTGGAGAATCTCTTCGATATTCTTGTTCTTATATATTTGGGTCAATTATATTACTTCTATTTATTGTATTGAAAATATAATAAGGTAAGAAAGTGTGAGTGGATTCAAAGAAATGTATGTCTTCCACATTGGAAACTGGAGAATGTAACACCCACCACTCAAGGAAATACTTCAATTTTGAAACAAGATTTTACTCCTTTTATACAGAACACATAGAACGGAATCAATTTCAAAGATCTTGAACTATCCAACCTGCCCCGCCCCCAAAAGATAATTTGGAATGAATTGGATATTTAGAGCCCATTTTAGAAAGCAACCTAAATCTATGATGATGCTCCAACAGACCTTTTTGGCCGTTGCTTTTCTGAAGTTCTCCATGCACATCAGGCTTCCTAGCCTAGAATAATATTAATTAAAATCTATGGAGCAATACAAATTAAGCACTTAGACGGGTGTGTATGTGTGTGTGTACGCGTACGGTGTGTGTGTGCGTGTGTGTCCCTGAATACAAATAAACCAAAATAAATATTCAAATGTGTGGAACTTCTAAACTACCTGCCTTGACATTATTTTCCTTTTGCAAACCTTATCTTGATTCTTCTTAGTACTTGTCAATCTGGGGCCCACCAGAATTTCATATGACCTGGGATGAATTGTAGACATACACACTCATGAAAACCAACTCCTCTGCTGGTCCTACCACTTCTTCTGTGTGTCGACAATCAAAATGAAGGAATGGCATTGGTTTATTGGTGATATAGGTACCAGGATCTCTGTAGGAATGGCTGCTTTACTATTCACTGATATCATTATTAGGCTTTTGGGTTTGCTGCTGGGGGAGCACGGGATCCCTACAGGTTAGTATTAACTTTAGAAGTGACAGCCATTGTAGCTGGGTAATAGGATCAGTCTAGCCTCCCTAATGATATGGAACTGCCTTTGTGGATGTTACTTCCACATATCTTCTGTCCCTCTGTCTCCCCATTTGCTGAAATTTGGACTGGAAGCTTCTCAGGATCCAAACCTGTATTTTCACTTATGTTGTTCTGTAAATCCTCTTGAAGCAACGGTGCTTTTGAAATATCATCATCATTATCATCATCAAAGTAGGAGGGAAGGCAATGGATAACTAACACTTGACTTTCATCTTCCTTTATCATAGATTTGGTGCTCTCTGTGCACACACAAGTCTGCACCTTTTCCCAACCTTGCAGTTTGGCATTTGTGTTCTTGTAATTTTAAAGTGGATCTCACCTGCAATTCAGATACAAGCAAAGTAAATCCTCCACCCCATTAGAAAAAAAGGCTCTGTTTAGAACTGATGGAACACATTGAGCCCCGTGTACACTAATAAACAGTAGTCTTATAAAAGAATTTTGTTGCTAAAAATAAGAGGAGTCGATAGAGGCTGGTGTGTGTGTGTGTGTGTGTGTTTCTTTCCCCAAGTCATGTTATATTGATGTTCTTGACACAATATATTGCGATAACACATTATTTCTCTCTCCTGATCCCAGTTTCAATGAAGCTCTAGCTACACCACTGTTCGGTTTCCTTGGTAACCAAATGACTTTCTGCTATTCATTTGCAGACCTCTGGCGTTAAACAAAGTGTCTCCCTTTCTTCTGTGCTGCACTGCTAGGAGCTGGAGTTGATGTCTATGCTCTTACCTGAATATTATGGACCTACGTTTATTTCCCTCCATGAAACGTTATCCCATGCATGCTGAAAATGATTCAGAATGGAGCAGGCAAGGCTATGGTGCACGAGGAGTTAAACTAGAAGTTGTGGGTACAGAACAAGGGGAAATTCTGCCTTCTGTGGACACCATTTTCAAGGGTGTCAGGAGTCTGGAGGCTGTGTAGAACCTATACAGTGTATTGGTGCCTCTTCTTATTTAGAGAAAATAGTCGTGCAGGTTCAATTTAAACGGAGTATTGCATGTTTAATTTAAGTGTGGCATTTCTACTTTCTTCCTGAAGAACATAGTAGCTCCGAACTGCAAAATGGTTTATTTTAATCATGTGTGAACTGCTACTCAAACCCTGGAATAAGAGCCTGCAGAGAGCTGGACCAGGGCCATTGGGGTGGCAACCATAGGCAGAGACTCACCAGCAGTGGGGAATCTCCAGTAAAGGTGAACAGGAATCATCATCACCATCTTTATGAATTGCCCTCATGCCCTTTATGAATTGTCTCAGGTGATATACATAATAAGAGCAAAAATAATAAAAGCAATGATAAAATCAGCAATAAAACACATTAAAATTATTGTTTTAAAAGCAGCAATAGAAATTCAGCATTTAAAAGAGATGAATGACTGAGCAGCTAAAAACATTGAGAAGATTATTTTAAAATGCAGCATTAGATGAATTTAAAAATAAAGGAAGCAGCAGTAAAATGCTTTTTAAAAGCCTAGGAGAATAAAACGACCTTTCTTAGTTTGGTGCCCAAAAGTCAAACAAAGTAGATGCCATGCAGACCTCTCTAGGAAAGGTATTTTTCAATTTGGCAGCCCCTAGGGGTCTGCATCTCCCCGAAATTCGGGGTGGAGCTCCGTTGAACAGGTTTCTCATTGCAATTTTTGGAGTCACTCCGTCTCTCCACACCGCCAGATTACTTGTCAGAAAATGGCTCCATTTTCAGAGAACCACTGTATTATCGTCAATGAGAATTAACAAAAATGCATTCATCTCCGTCATTTTTAAAGATAAAGAGATGAAACTTGACACACTGGTAGCTCTTATGTAGGGCTTTAGCCTTGCCAAGTTTAAATCATATCCCTTCATCCCTTGATTTTAAAGATATTTTTTTAAAAAAAATAATCCCCCTCAAACCATTCCCCACCCCCCATGAAACTGTGCAGGACCTTTTATCCTTTATTTTGCTAATGCACAGTTTATAAAAATAGAGATCTGCTATGTTCCCTGACTATTTGATCTCGTGGGGTGAAATGGGTGTGTGTGCTTTCCTTATGAGGTCAGACAAGAACATACATAAATATAATGCCTTTATTTTATATATATTTTTTCAAAGTATATAAACCTGAGTCCTGTCTTCAAAACAGGATATATAGTAGTACTAGCAGTAGCAAACTTTTCTCTTGCTGCCCCTTCTTCTCTTGGCTTTATGCCCAGCCGAGTTGCATTCATACTTGCAGTACACAAATCAGCCTTTGACACAAAATTCTTTTCCGTATTGTAATATTGGCTTGTGAGACTGTATGGATCTAAACTGCCTGCCAGTCATCATCACTTCCTGGGACAACTCATTTACATGGAATGGTTTTCAGTATTTTCATAATGTGAGCCATTTTCCTAAATCCTTCCTTTCAGCCAACATCAATTTTTCAAGAAGTGAAGAAAATTGGTTGTAGTTTCATTCTAGTTCAGACACAGCTCCCATAATTTAAACATAAGGTACCAAGTCGACACACATGGGGAACTTTGATTTTTGTAGGTTAGTTTCTGAAAGTTCTGCAGGCTCTCTTGAGAGAAGATGAAGTGCATATGGGGAGTGGAACTTGGACTCTTTCTCGCTCCATGAGCTAGCAAGTGAATAAGTTCCAGGATGGGGAAAAATGGGTTATATCATTTGCAATCCCTCCCCCTAAACACTGTGATTGGAGGGGGGACAGGGAGGGGATTGTGGCTATTGGTTAGCCACAGATGTCAATCTCAATATTATCCCTCCCTCACCCCTCAGTGGCAGCGACTTCCTAATATGGAAGCATTCAGTTAGTTGTCCATCAACATGAAACAAGCCCTCACGTCGCCTAAAAAAACTTCGGATACCTACGGATCCATTCGGGGCTCCGAACAATCTTCTAACCGCACAGTGGGTTTCCGACGGTTTTAAAACTGCCCCCTAACCGCACTGAGATTTCGGAGGTCCGTTGGACCCCCAGATTTTCAGTGCGGAGCGCACACCCCTAGCAGCCACCATAGAAAAGGACTTCTCATGAGTAGCCACCCAACAAATCTCAGTGTGTGTGGACGTTCAGACCAGGACCTCAGCTGAGGATCTCAGGGCATGGGCAGAAACATGAGAAAAGGTAGTCCTTCATACACTATGGCTGGAAACCGAGCTTTGTGAAGCTCATTGTAAGTCAACACGAACACCTTGAAATGGGCCCCGAAACGAACTGTGAACCAGTGACAATGGCACAATACTGGGGTAATACAGTCATAACGCCCAGTTCCAGTCAGTATCCTAGCTGCCGTATTTTGTACTAACTGAAGTTTCCAGATAGTTTTCACACTGTCAGGGATAGGGATCGTAGGACTTAGGAAAACTCATAGGTATAGTAGAAGTTGTTGCTCTGATAAAATCTGGTCTGACTGAGTCCTTAAATTTCCAGTTATTGACAGAATCCTGCTCCTTAGGAATTTAAAGTGGTGTTGGTGTGAGTTGGAGAGGTGCACTGTGGTGAACTTGAACTCCTGCAAATGCAGAGTTACACATGCCAGAGAGCCTTCATGGTTTCAGGAAGCTCTCTCCTTCAGAGAGCCACCCACCACATGCAGAAGGCGACAGAAATAGTCATGGAGGGGGACATGAAGGCTCGCCCCTCCTCGTGTGTTTACTGTACTTACAAATGTAACCAGGTAATTGCCTTTTTTATCTTCCTGAGCTTTTTGCATCCAAGTTGAACCCTGTGAAGTGTTTTATGCTGCTTTTGTGATGTTATAGCCTTTTCTTTTATTACAATTTTGTATTTACATTTTAGGTGTTTTATTCTTTTTGTAAACTGCCCTGGGAAGGTGATTGAACGGTGGCATAAAAATACTTACAGTAAATAAATAATACCTCCTTTCCAAGGACTTGAGGTGGGTAGTGGTATGTTATTCAGGCAGCCCACTTACTAATTCTATCAAATTGAAACATATTTTTATTCACAGAAGTATCTTTTACAAACCCAATTAGCAATTATTCAAATCTGTATCTTATACTCTGTCCTTGACTACCGCTATAGATTTCCAGCATCAGGCTTTGAGAATTTCTCCAGGGGAAATGGCTTTGAAAGTTGTGTGGCAGCTATCGTCTGGGTGCTCTCATGGCTCTGACTTGGTGTAAAGCTTTTCCACTTATGAGGGCGTTCCAGTTGATCTTCAACTCCTTATATTATGGTGGTAGTGAGACAGCCAGTGCAGCGTTGCTCCTTCCTGTGCCTGGGTCAATGCTGATTTGAGGAGAAGACACAGCAGTGCCTCCTCCTGTGGCCTGGGCCATCCCACATCACCATAATGGCATGGGAAGGAGTAGTACTGGACCAATTCAGCTTAACAACTGCGCTTTCTGTTCCTCAGTCCAAATCAGATTTGCAACTGGTGCCTGATTAATGCAGGTAATTAAAGAGATGCTTGTTCAAAAGGCTGCAATTCTGAACCATCATGTCCCTATCAAATGTTTGTGCTGAAGATGGAAGAGAGTACAGTTCTGAAGAGTTGTAAGAGTCATTTCTGATGCCTGTTTAATCCAGCACTAATGTTAAATACTGTTATTAGGAAAAACGTAATAGACCCCGAAAACATGCTGCTATTTATCATTTCTGTTCATTACAGCATGTCTCTCAATGTCTGCTGGATTTTTGTTGCTGTTGAAAACATGGCTATTTGTAATTGGTTCAAAGTCTATATTCCTCTCACATTTCATTAACTCACACAGTTTTTTTCTAGTTTTTCTCATGCAGCTGCACACTGATGTGGGGTTCAGGGGAGAATCCCCAGAACTGCTGCTGCTGCTGCTGCCAGGAGCATGGATCCATTTGCTACCACAATTTTTGTTCTTCCCCGCAACATATTTCTAGCTTTCATTGCATGCCTTCAGAGTCATTATATTTGCAATATGCACGAGTTGAGAGAGTGTACTAACCCGTGTGCAGAATTAGTTAAATTAATATATACAGTGTAATGATTGCTGATCAACCTTGAACTTGAAATTGTCAGCACTATGACTATTTATTAGCAGAACTGGTTAAAAGAGAGGGGAGGGAGAGAGAGAGGGAGGGGAGAGAGCGAGAGAGCTTTATGGCATATTCTTTCCCCAACCTGTCATCCTTCCAGTGTTTGGGTAGCCTAGCATCTGCTCTGCAAAAAAGGCATTTTAGTTGGGATAAATAATTACAAATGCAAAGTAGTAGAGAAAGTTGGATATTTTAGATCAGTTCCAATAAAAGACAAGAGCATTAGGAGAGCGGAGAGCTGTTATAAATCTCAAAATATTTGAATGGCTGGTACAAAAGATGGGGAATATAGGTGAGAAGGGGAGGGGGGCATGATTTCCTGGCTCCCCCCTCAGAGCCCTGTATATAAGTTTGGTGCTAGGAAACTGAACAATCCTATGTGCCCCCCCCAGACACTATCTAGGGGGACTTGGGATTACTTCCTAAATCGTTTTTAAAATATATATGCCTTGCTAGTATGTCAGAGAGAATCTGAACTAGTATATTTCCTGATTAGCTCACATTTTATTGTATTTTATTGTGTTGAACTGGGAGTCAGGAGATAAGGGATCTAGCTTCCATTCAGCCATGGAAGCTAACTGAGTGGCTTTGGGCCAGTCGTAGAGGATCATCAGACACGGGGTGGGGATCGCGTTTCCTTACCACAGCCTCTCTTTCTTGTTGTCTTCCGCGTTTGAAACGAGGACTTCTCATGGAGAAGAGACCAGCAACCACGTGGCTTGTAGATTTCAATGGGGATAGCACCCTCTTGTGGGCATTTTATAGCGCAATCTCAGAGGAGACAGATTAGAAGAGGTTTATTGCATGACTCTGAAATTGAGAAAAGACGTGGACAGCATTGTCAAAAGGACCTGCTAATATCCATGAATGGCAGTAAAACACCCATCTGATGATGCTCACAGACTCTCAGCTGAACCTTCTTCACAGGGTTGTTGTTGTGAGGTTAAAAAGGAGAGCAGAAGAATTATGTACGCTGCTTGAGTTCTTTAAGGAGGAAAAAAGGCGGGATATAAGAGGAGCCCTGCTGGATCGGAGCAAGGGCCCATCTAATCCAGCATTCTGTTCACCCAGTAGCCAACCAACTGTTAACCAGGAACCCTCAAGGAGGACGTGAGTGCAACAGCACCCTCCCACTGGATCAATAAATACATTCTTAGCCAAGAAAGTGGGGACGGTGGCGGTGGCGGGGATGAGTTTGTTGATGAGATGGATAAAACCTGTCAGTTTTTTTTAAAAAAAATCTGGGAAATAGTTGCACTTTTGGAAATGGTTTCTTAGGAAGGTGATGTGTTGATAATGACTGTGAATTTAAAACAACAACACTGCACTGTAACCCATTGGTGGAGACAACTGGATTGAACATATTGTTTTTTGTTCTGTTTTGGGTTTTGCAGCTGAAGGTTAGCGGTTCATTCGTCATTCACAGACAAACATCCCTAATTATTACAACAGCATAATTGAAAACAGAGGTCTGTGATACATATTTGAAAATGGAAGCAAATTGACTTTACATAACCTATCCCCCTCCCCAGAGAAAACCAATGAGAGTTTTCCCTGCAGAATAACATTGAAACAGCACTCCACTGTCTGCAATTGAATTGTGTGTGTTTGCTTGCTTGCTTGCTTGCTCATTTGTTTTCAGAATTTTAGATGACTTGGAATTTTTTGTTTTAAAAGTTTTTATTTTAGAATTTTAAAATGAGCTGATAAAGTTCATTTCAATTGTAGACTTTAATGTGTAAGTCAGTCATGAGCTGACATGATCAGATGTTACTGAAACTCAGTGACCAAAATTGAATAGGTTGCATCAAAACGTTTTTTTCTTTCAACAGAAGATGAAGGAAGCAACTTCCATTGGAGGAAGAAAACCTTTGGATCCAACCCATTATATTTCATTACTATTATTTCATCTTTAGAAAGCTATTGATAAAAATGGCCAACCATGGAAGCATTTATTGGAAAGATCGCTTGTGTGAAATGACTATATAATGTCACGCTAACTACCTGCTAAAGACTTCATTCCTAGGCATACAAACCTGGGAGTAAGCCCCATTAGATCCAATGATATTTACTTCTGAGTAGATTGTGCTGTTAAACATTGTGCTGAGTAGATTGCTTAGGATTGTATCGTTAATCATTTTAATTTGGGTGTGTTTTTGTTTGTTTGTTTGTTTACACATTTATTTTGTTGGACCAGTGTGCATCTGGCCCTTTTGTCATGCTGACCTGGAATGATGGGAGTTGAAGGCTGAAGAGCAACAGGTTAGGAAAGGCTGTTGTTGTAGTACATCCTTGAACAGACCTGATTCTCTCTTGCAGCTTCAGCTTGCAGAGGAAGATCTTTGCCAGTAGACAAATTGTCATTCATGGAAGCTTATCTGCCATTACTGTCACTGCACCAAGGAACCCCTGAAAAGTTTCCAATGACCCCCAGGACTCCCCAGAAAATAAACTGAAAACTACTTACCGGGGAATGTCCATATTACTTTCAATTGGAAAATCACCTCTTTGTGTAATAAAATAAAATAAAACTGTAACCCGCTGGATTAGAAGAGAAAATCCTTAGTATATATTCTGTTCAGCTAGGTTTCCAAAAACAAAAGTCTTTGGGGAAAAGGGAACGGGATAGGAGTTGTAGTCCCTAATATTTAATTAGCTGTGACGAAGAATGTATAGTTAGGACTGGAGGAGCTCAATTATGAATAAGTTCTGTCATAATGCATCATATTCCCTCAAAGGACGTGTCTGTACCTATGAGCTTTCCAGGATGGCGGAGGGAGGATCGCGGAATTACCTGCTTCCTCAATCCTCCCCCATCGTCTATATGGCTGCATGACATCCCAGAAGCGAAGAGGGATGTCCTGGCTACCATTTTTTTTAATGAAGAGGTGCTGGTTGCACAATTGTGCTCCAGTGCCTGAAGTTTTGTTTTGTTTTTAAACACCATTGAACTGTTCTCCCCACCCACCCTTGATGGACACAGACTGCTCCCGTGCAGTTCTGTGCCCATTTTAAGAGCCCCGCTTGCAGGGAGGAAAGGAGAAGCTGGGAGCAGGTGCCACACCGCCTGTGGTCCTCAGTATGGGACTGCGATCTTGGTTATCCTGGGAAAATGGAGGGGTTGGTCCCTGCTTGCCCCCGGGATCCCCTGTGTGTCATTTGGACACACAGGGACGATGTAGGATCGACCCTTAAAAATCTGCACAATAATTCATTACAGGCTGAACAAGAATAGTGAATTTTCAAAAATGACAATACCATAATGCAAAAGGTACAGTACAGTACAAAATCATCATCATCATCATTTTATTTGTATCCCATCTCTTTCCCAATACTGGGACTCAAGTTGGCTTTACAAAACTAAAACTTATACAGTTTTATGATCATAATTATCCCTTATTCAAGAACAGCCTCCAAGTACCCGGATCTTCTATGTTAGCCTTCCCCAAGTTGGTGCACTCCAGATATGTTGGACTACAACTCCCAGCATTCCTGGCCATTGGCCATGTTGGCTGGGGCTGATGGGAGTTGAAGTCCAAAACGTCTGTAGGGCACCAGCTTAGTTATGGTTGATCTGTATTCCAGCCATTTGATAGAATAGTAAGATTGTTCTATTCAGAGCCTCTGGAACTTAAAACATCTGCTTTTTAAGGAAAACTACGATGTATCAGCATTTACTGCTGACACATTTGCTGCAGCCAAGGAGTATTTCAAAGAGGAAGGAAGAAACGAGGCAACACGCTTTTAACAGGAGACATATTTGAATTGACCAAGAGCTGAAGAACCACTGATATTTGCTGTTCTAATTAATCAAGACACCGCCAAATGGCCCCTTTAACGGCTCATGAGACTGAATTAGTAGCTGTTTCTGCCTGCTCATGAAAATCCATACCAAAGAGGACTCCAGTTCATACAAACGTCGAGATGAAAATGTACCTCAACATCTTTTCAACAGAAGATATTTCCAGGTTTTAAAAAAGTCTCACCTCTGTGATTTGAGAAGCTTCCCAGTCCCTTATTATGAAGTATATGGTACCATTTTTCCTGGAATCAACATGCTCAGTGGTCTCTGCTCCATTAGAGCAATCTCATGTTTATTTCTTTAGAGGCCAAACCTACGATCTAATGGTCCAAGCAGCTAAGTGTACTGAAGCAGAAGGATGTCATGCAATGAAATAAGAACTCTCGTGGGGTGAAGTATGATCTCTGGTAACCATGCTTATGCAGGCATTTACTGCAACAAGATTACTTAATGATCCTTGTGGCTGCGTGTGCAGCTTTGGAGGGGGCGTGGGGCTTCCAAGGGCCATTAATTTGAAGATGTGTACAACTTCACCTACATGCTCAATTAATATATGCTGACAAATCTTCTGGTATTTTACATGCAGCTTGAAGCTGCACATAGAAATTCAAGCTCTGCTGGTAGATGCAAAAAGGTGTGTGTGTGTGTGTGTGTGTGTGTATATATATGTGTGTGTGTGTGTGTGTGTGTGTGTGTGTGTGTGTGTATATATATATATATTCCATTCTTCCCAACAGCAGAAGCTCTCTGGGAGCTTCGCAACAATTAAAATGATAAAATACAACACAATAAAATACAATATAAAAGTTTAAAACTACAGTATAAAATAAAAATAACAGCCAAATAAAACCTAGCAGCAATGCAAATACAGTAACAGATTTAAAACCACAGATACTGGGACTAAAATTCCTGGGAAAATAAGACAGTCTTCACCTGGTGCTGAAAAAAGCACAGCATAGTTGCATGCCAACTTTCAACACTAAGGCCATGGCTAGACCAGGCCTATATCCCGGGATTGTCCCAGGATCATCCCTGTGCATCCAAATGACACACAGGGGATCCCGGGAGCAGGCATGGACCACCCCTCCATTTGCCTGGGATAATCCTTAGGTCTAGCTAAGGCCTGTGCTGAAGCCTAGCATGCATTTTTAATTCAAAGGTCTCTCTTAAACAATTGTTTCATTTTGGCACAACATTCTAATAAGAGTCTGCAACTGAATTTTGTGTCATCAAAGACAGGATATTTCAGCAGTGGTCTCAGTTCTCCTTGTATAACTAAAGAGCAATTTCCCTGGAAACATTGATGTTAGCCTAGTGTGAAATCTGCGTAAAGGAAGAATCAGGATTTTTTTTCCTGTTATACAGTCAGATTCTCCTTTGGGAGAGAAGTAGGTAATGGAATTTAATCACTCTGGGTTTCTTCTCACTGACAGGCAGTGTTTGATATTAAAGCTCCAAGGACCTTCTCCCCCACACTTTTTTCCCTTTTCTTTTTGTCCTACATAGTCTAGCAGAAGTTTACTCTTGAAGTACATCCAGGGCTTAACCCAAGCAACCCATTTCCAATGCCAGAAATACAAAGAAAAGGTTAATTAGGAATGTGGACGGGAAGATGAAATGACTGAAGTAGTGGAAAATACAGTGAGTTCAGAAGACACGAAGCAGCGGGAGTTGAAGAATCTCTGGAAAGCAGAAGGTTCCGCAAGACTATGTACTCGTTTGCACATGTGTCACTTGATGACTGTGTCATTATGTTCCCTTGGATGTGTGAATAAGCAATCACAGATCAGAGTCCTGGACACAACCTTCACATCATCTCAAACACCCTGGAATTGGTGTATATGTTTCATGCCACAAGCCATCAAGAGGTGATTAGACAAGTGATGGGAAATCAAGTGAGCCTATGTAAATCAACCCTTGGCAACACAGTAATGGAGCTCGGTCCAACGGATATGATGACACAATGGCAGCCCACCTGGGCTGTAATAGACTGCTCTTGCAGTGTACCTGCAGAAGCATCTCCTAGAGCCAAACTATTGATTTATTTAAAATATTTATATACTGCCATTCATTAGAACTTCCAGGGTGGTGTACAAAATTCATTAAAACTTCACTTAAAATTAATAGAAAATTCTGTAATAAAACAGAAAATCGATCAAAGCTAGGCATTAAAATCCAGCAAACGCTGGTTTAAACAAATACCGTCAAGGTTGGCACCTGACGTACCGCAGGGGGAAGAGAACTCCAAAAGATGGAATGTCATAACCGAAAATGCCCTCTCACTACTTGCTGTCAGATGTACATGTGAAGGCAGTGAACGGAACAACCAGGAGGTCCAGATCTGTAGTCTCTATGGATGTGCAGGTTGCTGTGGGAGAAAGTACTCCCTCAGGTAACTTGGTCCAAGTGTTATATATCAGTAACATCACCTTGAACCTGATCTGGTAACATATTGGCCCAATAGAAAAGGAAAGGAACCTCTCGTGCAAGCACTTGAGTCATTGCTGACTCCTAGAGGGACTCCTGCTTTCGCTGATGTTTTCTTGGCAGACTTCGTAGCGGGGTGGTTTGCCATTGCCTTCCCCAGTCGCAGTTACCTTTCCCCCAGCTAGCTGGGTACTCATTTTACCGACCTTGGAAGGATGGAAGGCTGAGCTGACCTGAGCCGGCTGCCTGAGAACCAGCTTCTGCTGGGATTGAACTCAGGCCGTGGAGAGAGTTTTGGCTGCAGTAACTGCCACTTAACACTCTGCGCCACACAAGGCTCAATTGGCCCAATAACTATATGTTAAATGAAATACGTGAGGGGTTTGCTTCATTGTTTATTTCTTAAATAACAACTGCACGAAGGGGCCAATTGTTGGTTGGACAAAAGGGGTTTAACAACCAATTGTCAATGTGTTGTTTTTAAACATATATTTTAATGAGGAAAGAACTGAAATAAACCCTCCATCTTCCTATGGCCGAAAGGCCTAGAAATGTGATCAACAGCCATAATTTATGACACTCTTAGCAGAGCAGACTTCTGGCAGAGGGAAGGTACCTTTTACATAAGAAAGCAAGTGCTTTCTTACAGTGCTTGGCGCCCATCTCTGCGCCCATCAGGTGTGGGGTGGAGGAAGTGGGTGAAATTATTTAAAATAAAAAAACTCACTGTGGAGGAAGACTGAGTCAATCAATCTTTCCCAAGGGTCTATTCCAGGGTTCTCCCCGGGTCCCCCCTCAATGCTCTGTACTACGTGACTGGTATATTTCTGGAATAAAGGCACACAGACACTCAAGTAAACCAAGATAAAAGCTTTAATGCATAAAAACAATGATTAAATGAAGACTTGGTTGGTAGCAGCTACACAAATAGCAAATATAAGGAAAAGAGGGAGAAAGGGGAAAGGGGAAAAAATGAGGTAGATGCGTATCAGGCCAAACCACCCATAAGTCCATCTAAAAAGAAACAAGCAGCCTCTCCGCTAGTATCCCTCCCTTCCCTAGCGACAAAACTTGCCTTTTGGAAAACCAGCCCCTGAAAACAATAACACTCTAACTTTCCTTAAGCTCCCGGACCGGGCAGCTTCAGACGTCCATTGCCTCCAGGCTGAAGACCTAGCCCAACTTAATCCAATCAGCCTTTTATCCCCATTCTCCCTAATGAGGGTGCTTGATCTTTCTTCGCACTCAAAGCCCAATTAGCCCAGCCAGGAGATAGCTCACAGGTGCGAGGCCTCTGCCCGACCTCGGGAAGATTGACTCCCACCTTTTCCCACATTCCAAGTTGGGTCCTGGCGCCGACTGGCTCATAAACAAGCTGACCAGATACCCCCCCATAAACATATCAAACTACTCCTTATCTACCCGCCACCACTATGGTTTACTACCTAGCAGGAAGGCATAGTTTACTACTTAACAGGAAAACAGATATAATTCAGAATTCAACTGCACTTTACAGGCCCCTAGTCCTTCACACTCACCTTTTGCGCATGAGCGTTCATGCGCTCTTCTTCTTTAACAACAAAACAAAACAAAATGACTGGCACAATGTCCTCTCCCTCTGAGGTCACAGAGGGGGGATCTCGCGATAAAAATATCACGAGATCTTCGCCCCTCCGTTGCGCAATACCAGGTAGGTCTAGCTGAGGCCCTAGTGTCCTCCAGTTGTTTTGGGCTACAACTCCCATCAGCTCCAGCCAGCAAGGCCAATGGTCTGGGCTGATGGGTTTTTTTAATCCAAAACATCTGGAAGGAACCAGTTTGGGGGAGGCTTGTGCAGACAATCAGCATAAAATAGCAATGGATGGATGTTTTGATCACTAGGTAATTTCTTAATACCTCTCATACCAGAGTTAGCAGCTCTGATTGAGCAGAAACAGAATACAGGTTAGTTAGCAGGGAATCCATCTTGTGGTGGCTCTCCCCTCACACCTGGCTGTGTGAGATGGCCTTCTTCTCAGTTTCAAGTGGGCAGGAGTGAGCAAGGAACTGATTCCGATGACTGCTCCCTTCCCTCTTTCTCTCTGCCATTATGATTGTCATTATTCATATCTCAGGTCCTTGGTGAGAGGGGCATGGCTGCCGCTGACACTTGCTGCTGCCGGGTTCAGTAAGGCATCTGCTCTTGAAAGGCAGGGAAATGTCACTGCTGAATGTCAGTGTGAATGAAGTGATACTGCCAAGGAACCTCTAGGGCCTATTGTCCGTTCCGCTGCTTTCCCCCCCTTAATGGAACTGTTAAAAAGATCAGGAAGGGCTGTAGATGAGATAAGTAAAGAACAGCACATGACAGGCGGCACAGCCGAGAAGACTAATGTGTGCCCCTCCGGGGCACTGTGAGGGATGATGCCAAAATCTCTTGCTTTCTTATGTAAAAGGTACCTTCCCTCTGTCAGAAGTCTGCTCTGCTAAGAGTGTCATAGGGCCTTCCTAGACGAGGCCTTAGCGCGCCTTCTGTCCCGGCTTCCCTGCTGTGCGTCCAGATGACGCACAGGGGAATCCGGAGACAGGCCGCGCTGAGGCCTTCTCCAATGCGCCATAAGCGAATTCGCTTATGGCGCGCCTTTTCCCCAGCTCCGGCCTGAGGCCGGAGCTGGGGAAGGTCTAGGGACTTCCGTGGCTTTTTGCGGCTAATCGCTTACTCACGAGTAGCCACAAAAAGCCGCGGACTGGCCACAGCGCTGAGCGCTGTGCCCATCGGCCGGGGAGATCCCGGGAGGGAAAAGGAGGGGAGACGACACAGGACACACGCACGGAGGGAAAAGGAGGGGAGATGACACAGGACACACACACACACGCACGGAGGGAAAAGGAGGGGAGATGACACAGGACACACGCACGGAGGGAAAAGGAGGGGAGATGACACAGGACACACACACACACGCACGGAGGGAAAAGGAGGGGAGATGACACAGGACACACGCACGGAGGGAAAAGGAGGGGAGATGACACAGGACACACACACACACGCACGGAGGGAAAAGGAGGGGAGATGACACAGGACACACACACGGAGGGAAAAGGAGGGGAGACGACACACGGGACATGGAGGGAGAGAAAGATCAGGAAGGGATCAGGAGCGGATGGGGGGGGGTTAACTAATAAAAAACCCTTACCTTCTCCGCAGTCTTCGGGCGCACGTGGCCCCTTTAAACTTTTTAAAAAATGGCCGGCGCTGCAGGGCTTCCGTCGTCCCTGCGCGTTGTGCGTCTAGGAGGCTGGGCGGCGCGCGTTAAAGTTTGCACGCCGTCGCCCCGCCTCCCTGCCGGCTTATCCCGGCAGGTCTAGCAAGGCCCATAGATTATGGCTGTTGATCACATCTCTAGGCCTTTCGGCCATAGGAAGATGGAGGGTTTATTTCAGTTCTTTCCTCATTAAAATAATAAATAAAACAACCATTGACAGTTTGTTGTTAAACCCCTTTTGTCCAACAAACAATTGGCCCCTTCAGGGTCTTCATTCTCTCCTTTTCAGAATAATCCCCTGCATCTTTCTGGCCTTTGCACACTTAGGCTGCCAAAGTAATTGCTTGTTGGCAGGATACAAACAGTTTGGCAAGAAATAGTATGACAGTGTCAAAGGCTTCTCTCTTGCATGTCTGGGAAAAAGATTTAATCCAGCACAAGGAGGACTCCCTAGGCCGATTTCACACGTTGACATGTAACATGATCAGGTAGTTTACAGATTATCAGGTAGACAGCAGCTAAAATAAAAGAGATACTTTTATCTTAAGCAAGATACCGTATTTCTTCGATTGTAAGATGCCATCGATTGTAAGATGCACACTAATTTCAGTACCACCAACAGAAAAAAAAAACTAAAACACACCCGCGATTCTAAGACGCACCCCGTTTTTAGAGATGTTTATATGGGGGGAAAAGTGCGTCTTAGAATCGAAGAAATAGGGTAGTAATAAATAAGTAGCCATTTGCAGTTCCTGGCTAAGTGGCACCCAATTAGAATACCTTTAAAGGGGGTTGGATCAATTCCTGGAGGAGAATGTTATCAATGGCTATGAGTCCTGATTGCTATATGTTACCTCCAGAGCCAGTAAGGCTATATACACCAGTTGCTGGGGAGCATGGCTGAGTGGGTACTGTTGCACTGTGTCCTGCTTGTGGCTCTCTGCTCGACAACTGGTTGGCCACTACATAAAGAGAATGTTGGATTAGATGGACCCTTGGTGTGATCCAGCATGGCTCTACAGTATGTACCTTGGGAAGGCCTGGGGGTTAGAGGGTTAGTACTTTAAAGAAAACCTGCCATGTGATGCTTTGGATCCTGGCCCTTGCCAGAGATGGAAATCCACTCCCTTGTATGAATAGCTGTTTTGAAAGCCTCTATCAATAATGGGCACAATCCTGCTTACTCTGTGTGTAGAGAGCAGAGCATGATGCTGTTCAGCAACAGGTCAATATAACCCTTCTTTCCAGTGGTGTAATGGAGCCAGGGCTCACAGGGACACAAGCACCAGCACTTTTTGATTAGCAAGGAAGCTGATGTCTTTTTTGCTAAGTGTAAGCCGCTCCGAGAGCCTTTTTTGGCTGAGGAGCGGGGTATAAGTATGATAAATAAATAAATAAATAAATCTGCTGCCCCCACCCCCTGAGGATTCCTTGTTTCCTCTCAGCATAGCTGCAGTTCTCACAGTAGCTGTAGTGAGGGTTGGGGGAGGAATGGATTTTCCCCACCAACAATATATACCGTAGTTATGCACTATCATTGTTGCAATGCAAAGTATTCTGGAGTGTCTTGGTCTTGAGTGGGCGATTAAAGCCTAATAGCTTTATCAAAAGCATGTTCCTAGTAGAAATGGAAACTGCTAGAATTGGTTTGTGGATACAGATCAACAGAGGGGCTGAATTTTTGGCCTGTTCTTGGAGTGGCTATGGAGACTGTCGTGATGAGCACAAGCACGTCAAAAGTTTCTACTCCACCGCTGCTCCTCTTTCCACCATGCCACCTTACGGTCCAGCTGCCATTATTCTCTGTCTACACTGCACTGCGACCAGAGCATTCACATCAAATGAGGTCCTCCCAAACCTCTGAATCTTTCTTTCAGCTACCAGCTCCTCCCTTGTCCTTAGCAAAAGCATGAGTAGAGTGAGAACAGTCCAGCAAACGCTTGTTGAAGAAAGGGAGGGGCACACTGGCCTCTGTGCCCTTCTCTCTATCAAAAATGGGCCCAAAGTCTTTAGAAAACTGGACAGCCCTGAAGATGTCTTGCAATGCTGAGATCCGTTCCATGGTGCTTATTTGATGAAAACCGTTTCCCTCCTTTACTCGCCTCTTCCCTGCCCCCATCATCCTGTGGATCTTCTACAAAAATGTAAATAATGGCAGGGAAGGTTAGAACAGTAAAGCTGAAAAACATCCTTGTTGTTTGAATGGGAATAGTCACGTTGTTCCCTCTGTTCTTTACACTGACCTTTTAATTATCCAGAAATGTTCTTTCCATACTTTTTTCTCCCTACTCCGTTCTCCAAATGAGCTCTTTTTCAACAACTTACCTACTTTACAGATGATTTGGTACATACAGTCCATTTTATTTTTCCCAGAAAGAGTGGCCAAAGATGAGAGATGTTATTCTCCCAACATAGCTAGTTGAAAATAACTGCCTTTCCAAAGGATCACTTTTAAGGGCAATAAATCCACAGTTGTTACTCCTTTGTTGTAGCAGATCTAGAAGTTCTTTCCTTTCAGGTATCGCTTCTGCTGAAGGGAAATGTCATTTCGCCAACACGCCAGCCACAATTTTCCATCTCTGGGAAAATGCCATTTTTCTTCCCCTCTAGATTGTGTATTGCAGTGGCAAGTGTTCTGGGCAACCTGTTTATATGAAAGTTGTGATCACCTATTGGATAGTGCCTTGAATACCATCACTGACAAGCAAAACCATTCTCCATCCTTCACTGTGCCATTTTATGAATTTATTCATAGGTTGAATTGCCCCCCCCCCCCCCGTGGTACTACTGAAATAGAGGAGTGCTCATCTAGTGAGGAAGCTTAACCTACAAGCTTAACCTTTCTTCTTCCACTTTCTAGTAACATCCTGCCATTTCATGAGAGATTTGCTCCAGCGCTACATCCCAGCCTTAGGAAGGCTGCTCTATCCTGCCTATGATAGGATATTACACTACTTCACTAGTTTGGGTATGGACCTGGGTGGTGGGTGGGGAAAACCACACTTTTAGATTGTAGGGTGGTGGTGGTCAGTATTCAAGGGTGTCAATCTCCAAACTCAAATCTAGTCTTCTGTTGCACATCTGGTTGCCCGTTATGTTTGCGCAACTCATTGTGCAAGCAGTTAACTGGTTGCACAATGCATTGCGCAATGAGTTACATAACAGTTATGCATTGCGTAACAGGTTGCACAAGCATAGTGTTCAACTGCTTGCGCAACCAAGTTTGCGCAGAAGTGCCTTTAGTTGGATTCTTCTCTTGCGCATAGTTCAGAACATCATTTGCACTAACAGAATGACATAGTTAGATACTGCCTGGGAAGCCTCTAAGAAAGCCATAGGAAGTATCTACGTACGTATTCTGCAAACTGGGGATATTTTTTTAAAAGATCTTTTCCACATGAGAGGTGTATCATTAGGATTGCAGGGAACAAAGCCAAGTTTTATAGCAGTGTCAGAAACTCATGAAGTCAAACTGGCAGCTGAACTGAAGAGCAATAATAGATCTGCTCACCCACATTTTCTTGTGGAGCGAAGACTCTTGAGACTGATACTTGATGTAGTGTGTGTGTGTGTGTGTGTGTGTGTGTGTGTGACCTGAGACTGTGGTCTTATTTTTTATCTTTCGGTGAGGAAAGGTTGACAGCCACTTTGTTCTGCTTTTCTACTCTGATTCTCTCTCCACTAAACACCTTTTTGATTTCGTGAACATAGGCTAGGGCTGCTGGCTAGCGAACAGGTACAAAATCTTAACACCTGTTTGCCAGATGTCTGCAGTTGAATCTGTCACGGCTACACCATCTGCACTGCAGCCTGGCAGATCCTTTTCTCTTAAGTAACTTGGCATTGAGGCCTATTCATGATGAAAATAATTTCAAGTGTCATCCACTTTACAAAAATGTATTCCCCTCCTTCTGTATCGTTTAATCTCTTCTTGACCCAACCTAAGCTTGCTTCTTCTCTGGAATTGCCATATTTCATTGACTCACTTTTTATGGAACATCCAGATGATGGTGTCTGTGTGTTTCATTCCAGGTTGCTGTTTTTTAATCTGTTGCCGTCACAGGTTTTTTTCTTTTGTTTTTTTAGACCTGATTTTGAACATATTTTTTGGAATAAAAAACAGAAATAGAGGGCCTTGCTAGACGAGGCCTTAGCGCGCTTGAGGCCCGGTTTCCCTGCTGTGCGTCCAGATGACGCACAGGGGAATCCAGGGTCAAGCCGTGCTCAGACCTCCCTTAACGCGCCATAAGCGAAGTCGCTTATGGCGCGCCTTTTCCGCAGCCCTGGCCTGAGGCCGGGGCTGCAGAACGTCTAGCAAGGTCCGTGGCTTTTTGCGGCTACTCACTTACTCGCGAGTAGCCGGGAAAAGCCACAGACTGGACACAGCGCTCATACGAGCGCTGTGCCCATCGGGCTGGGGGGATCCCGGGGGGGGGACTTGGGGGGTAAGGGCGGACCAGCAGGAGAGGGGGAGGGCAGAGGGCGACACAGGGGACGGCGAGGGATGGCGGAGGGCGACACAGGGGATGGCGGAGGGCAACACGGGACGGCGGAGGGCGACACAGGGGACGGGGACGGGGAGGGAGGGCGGGGAAAGAGTGGGCGGGAGGCATGGGAGGGGATCAGGAGTGGATGGGGGGGCTTAATTAAAAAAAAAACACCTACCTTCTCCGGAGTCTTCGGGGTGCATGTGGCCCCTTTAACAAAAAAAATGGCCGACGCTACAGGGTTCCGCAGTCCCTGCGTGTCAGCCGTCTAGGAGGTGGGGCGGCGCGCGCTAAAGTTAGTGCGCCGTCGCCCCACCTCCCTGCCGGCTTATCCGGCAGGGTCTAGCAAGGCCCGAAGTCTCTGCCGGACTGGGGAGGACAAGCAAAGTACTATTGACTTCTTAAGGGCTCTTCTGCCTTTAGGATAGCCAGTCTGGTATAGTAGTCAGAGTGTTGGACTGGGAGTCAGGAGATCCAGGTTCTAGTCCCCACTCAGCCATGGAATCTCACTGGGTGACTTTGAGCCAGTTACAGATTCTCAGCCCAACCTACCTCACAGGGTTGTTGTTGTGAGGATAACATGGAGAGGAGGAGGATTATGTACGCTGCCTTGGGTTCCTTGGAGGAAAAAAGGCGGGATAGAAATGCAATAAATAAACAAACGATAACTTTTTATGGGTTCAGCTATTTTATTGCTTCTCATTTTTATAGCAAAATAGTGATATTTGAATATTTGAAAAGTAAAAGAAAAAAGCAAGGGGTCTGGAATTAAACACTTCCCGCCACCAAGAACAGGAACTGACATTAGGTCATTTAAGGGGATATTAATAGGTCATTCATCTCTAATCACTACCCATTGATATCAGGAAGATGTAAATTGTTGTGAACCTACGAGGAGGAAGTGTTTAACATTGCTAGGAGACATTGCGGAGTGGAACAATTTATGAGTAAACATAGAGGATCTTGCCTTAGGAAATAGCATTGCTGTGTAATGTAGTACTGTTAGGGTGACCATATGAAAAGGAGGACAGGGCTCCTGTATCTTTAACAATTGTTTTGAAAAGGGAATTTCAACAGGTGTCATTTGTATATATGGGGAGCCTGGTGAAATTCCCTCTTCATCACAACAGTTAAAGCTGCAGGTGCCCTGCCCTCTTTTAAATCTGGTCACTCTAGTATAGTTTCTGCAGCTTTAACTGCTATAATGAAGAGGGAATTTCACCAGGTTCTCCATATATAAAAATGACACCTGCTGAAATTCTATTTTCTATGCAACTGTTAAAGATACAGGAGCCCTGTCCTCCTTTTCATATGGTCACCCTAAGCACTATATTAAGTATTCCCTCCCCAAACATGGAGGGAGCGTTGTAAATACTACTCTCCACTTTCTTCCATGTCACTGGCAGGAGCCCAGCAGGGATTAGGAAATGTCCGCGTGCTCTGACCTCAGTAGGATTGCTGTGCCTGTTAACTACAATCCAAGCCATAGGCTGTGTAATAAAAAGAAGGTAGAGAAAGAAATCTTCAGTTTTAATGCATAAAGTGTTTGCAGCCATCTGGGTTTAAAAAGACTCGAAGCAAGGTTCCAGTTTGAGCCAAAATTCAGCTGATCCTTTCAAAAATGTTAATTAGGGTGACCATATGACCGGATTTGCCCAGATTTGCCCGGGTTTTTGATGTCAAATCCGGGAGGGGGAGGGGAAATCCGGATATTTTTTTTCAAAGAGCAGCTCTAATGGGAATTAACAAAAATGCTTATAACTCCATCATTTTTTAAGATAAAGACATGAAATTTGGCACAATGGTAGCTCTTAGGAAGGGCTTTAGTCATACTAAATTTGAAAAAGATCCGTTCATCCATTGATTTTTTAGGATTTTTTTAAAAATTGAGGTTTTAAAATTATTATTTTTAAAATCGTCATTTTTAAAGATAAAGAGATGAAACTTTGTACCAGGATAGGATTTAGGTAGAGCTTTAGCCACACCAAATTTGAAACAGATCTGTTCATCCATTGATTTTTTAGGATTTTTTTAAAAAATTAGATTTTAAAATTATTTTTAAACTCTCATTTTTAAAGATAAAGAGCTGAAAGTTGGCACCATGATAGCTTTTAGGTAGAGCTTTAGCCATACCAAATTTGAAACAGATCTGGGGCCAGTAGCAAACCCTGTTAACAACAACAGCAGCTTGCAATGAGTGAAGATACAGTCAGAAAAGATATTTGAGGGAAGGGGAGAATGTAACACACAGAGTATAGCAAAAGCTTCAAAGTACAGCAAAACCTACAAAAGTAGGAGTGAGTGAAGTTAATTTCAGATACATTGAATCTCTCACTTGTTCTTTATTTCAGTGAATTTAACATTAAGATGTTATGTAGAACAGATTTGTCTTAAATGTGTGTTGTAAAATCAGACATGTGACCAAGGTTATGTTCGGGTGGGTATGCCCCCTTGGTACTGGATACGCCCCCTTGGGGGCGACCATGTTGTCCTCCTTTTTGGTTTCCAAAAAATGGTCACCCTATGTTAATGTTTTGTCATCAGTGCATATTGTGGTTTTACAGAAGAGTGCAAGTAGGGATGGACAAATCGGACAATTTCCATTTCTCTTTTTTCCAGGCCTTCGTTCATTCTGTCCTGTTTTTGCATCAATTTCTATACACACACACACACACACACACACACACAGTCTACATGAAAATTTGTGTGCCTTTTCATGTGCATTTCTCTTAATATACACATTTTATATGTATTTTTGCCTAACTTTCACATTTTTGCAAGTATTTTATATAATGCCTTTTTGTACTTCTTTTCACAAATATACACATTTGTGTGTGCATGTTTCCCTAATGTACACAAAGTACAGAGAAGTGTAAAAGGCCTATCCAGGGGAATTTTAGGATGTTTTTAGGATGTTTTAACAATGTATATTATGTTCTTAATTCAGTTTTATTTAATTTATATTTACTGTTGTTCCCTGCCTCAATCAGAATGAAGAGGCGGGTAAGAAATTATTATTATTATTATTATTATTATTATTATTATTATTATTATTGAAGAAAAACTGCATCCTGCTTTGCATATTGATTCGAGAAGGGTGCATTTGGTAAACTTGTACTAAAAGGCAAACTGAACAAAATTCTCTTCTGTCACAAGCAAAGAAAAAAAAGAGAGGTTCCTGCCCTAAGGAGCTTATCTAAATTCTAACTGTGGGAAAGATGACAAAGGGAGCAAAAGTGAGAAAGAAGGGTAGCAATGGGTTACTGTGACCATTTGGTTGGGGAAGCTTTTCCTACTTAAGCCTAATCTACATCAAGCAGGATATTGCACTATGAAAGCAGCATATAAAAGGTAGGAGCCACACCAAGCAGGATGTAACACTATGAAAGTGGTATGAAAGCAATATACGGTATGTGTCATGGGCTCCAACAGTTGTCAGTGCACTTCAATACCACTATAAATATTTATTTATTTATTTATTTATTTATTACATTTTTATGCCACCCAATAGCCAAAGCTCTTTGGGCAGTTCACAAAAATTAAAACCATGAAAAGCACAACAGTAGTGTGGCTCTTGCCTTTTATATACCACTTTCATACTGCTTTCATGGTGGAGTATCCTGCTTGGTGTAGATGAGGCCTTAGGTTGGTTTGAGAATTGTCAACTCCATACAGCCCTAAAGACCTCAGGTACAACATACTAACTAGGGTGACCATATGAAAAGGAGGACAGGGCTGCTGTATCTTTAACAGTAATGTAGAAAAGGGAATTTCAGCAGGTGTCAATTGAAGAGGGTGAAATTCCCTCTTCATCACAACAGTTAAAGCTGCAAAAGCCCTGCTCTCTTTTGTATCTGGCCACTCTACTATAGCTAGCATAGCTTTAACTGTTGTGATGAAGAGGGAATTTCACCCACTTCAATTGACACCTGCTGAAATTCCCTTTCCTACATTACTGTTACTGTCCTCCTTTTCATATGGTCACCCTAATACTAACTCGATAACTAGTCCTATATGTTCAACGTCTGGCTGCCTCCATATCAGTCCTTAATCATTCCTAAAATGAGATTCATAATTTTTAATCCTGGATATTTGGGCAGGTGAAAAGAAACTGGCTCCACAGTGTGTGTGTGTATGCGTGTGTGTGTGTTTTCCCTCTCTTTACACTCTTTCCCATCTGTTGCTTCCTTTCAGTGCTCTTCTTTTTAAGCCTAAAATGTCCTCATCAATTGCTAATCTTCATTCTCTTGCTTTGGCTGCTCCCTACTACTAGAATTTCTTGCCCCCAGACATCTGCTCTCTTCTCACAATTGAAAACAAACCTGTTCAGGCATTCCTTTCCCAGCTGATTTTCTTGTTCCTTTGGCAGTTTTTCCATTGTATTTTCTCTCCTTTCTCCCCTTTCTTATGTCTTTTTAGTTGTACTCTTGAGATCTTCTTCTTTTTTCTTTTTAATATACTTCGTATTTATTTATCTATTATTAACATTTATAGACCACTTATCTGCTAAAAAAAAAGCCATCAAGGTGGTGCACAATGATTAAAACAATAAAACCTTAAAACCATTTTGAAAAGAACATTAGAAACAGAAAAACATTAACTACATAATTTAAAAAGACTAAATTAAAAAGACTTTTCGAAAAGCCAAGAGAGTAGAGGGTAACTGTAATTCTTGAAGAAATACATTCTATAGTTTGGAAAGGACACAGGAGAAAGCCCTTGCCTGTATTGATGCCCTCAAGAGGTCTTCTCCTGCTGATGTTAATAACTAAAGAGGTTCATAACAAGTCAATAGATTCCTTAGATAGCCAGGTCCTAAGCCATTTAGGGATTTAAATGTTAAAACCAACACCTTGAATTGAGCCTGGAAAGTGAATTGCAACCAGTGCAGGTCTTCACACAGCACATAGTTAAACTATGAAATTTGCTACTACAAATGTAGAGCTGGCCACCAATTTGGATGGCTTTAAAAGGGGATTTGACAAATTCCTGAAGGAGAATGCTATCAATGGCTACTAGTCCTGATGGCTTCATGCTACCTCCAGTATTAGAAAAGGAATTGAGAACAAAACTGGCAGTATCAGACTGCCTTTATACAAATCTATGGTGCAACCACACTTAGAATACAGTGTACACTTCTGCTCACAACACCTTAAAAAAGATATTGTAGAGCTGGGGGGGGGAATGCAGAAAGGGGCAAATAAAATGATCAAGGGACTGGAGCATCTTCCCTATGGGGGAAGGTGACAACAGCTGGGATTGTTTAGCTTGGAAAAAAGGAGGCTAAGGGGAAACCTGATAGAGGTGTACAAAATTATGCATGGAGTGTAGAATGTGAATAGGGAAACATTTTTCTCCCTCTCCCATAATACTAGAACCCAGGGTCAACCCATGAAGTTGGTTGGTGGGAGATTTAGGACAGATAAAGGGAAGCACTTCTTCACAAAGTGCATAATTAAACTATGGAAGATGTTGTGGTGGCCACCAATTTGGATGGCTTTAAAAGGGGATGTGATAAATTCCTGGAGGAAAACGCTATCTATAGCTATTAGTCATGATGGCTATGTACTATCTCCAGTCTCAGAGGTAGTAAGCCTACATACACCAGTTGCTGGGGAACATGGGTGGAAGGGTGCTGTTGCACTGTCTCCTGCTTGTGGGACAGCTGGTTGTCCACTGTGTGAACAAAATGCTGAACTAGATGGACCTTGATCTATCTAGCATGGCTCATCTTATATTCTTATGCTCAGAAGAGGTGTTATATTGTCAAAGCTGAAGACCAAAGGCCCACTGAAACTAAGGTTTCTAGTGACAGTGACTTTGAAGAGGTCAGAGCCAGCTCCTGGACTTTCACAAGTGAGGCCCTCCACCTTGGACCCTACACTCTCTCCTTTCAATTCCTCTGAGGCAATGCTGCCCTTTAATTCCATGGAGTTGACCTCAGATTCTTCCAGTGAGCAGGGAGGTTCTGGGGAGCATTCCCCAACCAGCTTCTTGCTCCCCAGATCCTCACCATCAAGAAGAAGCCAATGCATGAATCACCATGGCTAGGCTCTGCCTATCTAGGAATGGGCATAATTGGTGTACCAACTCATGGAGATGGTCCAGGAGGATAGCATGGCCAATGATATAAAAAGCTCCTGAGAAATTAAGAAGTAACAGTGTCGGACTTCCCCAGTCCCTCTTCTGAAGGAGGTCATCCATCAAGGTGACCAATACTACATAGAATTTACCAAAATAGTGCATTAAACTGAAGGCAGCTTCTTTGTACAGCACTGTGTTCTGAAGATGATATATATCGTTAATTTCAACATAACTAGAATTGTATAAAAACATTGTGTAGATTCATTCTAATTGTTTAAGTAAGGTAGATAACTCTCTTCATTTCTTTCTGTATGGTTCCAATTTAACTCTCACTTCTAAATTTGTTTTCAGGAGCCCTCATGTATATTTACTCTTCCAAGTAAACCAAATTAAAATTAAAAAATCAAAAGTGTGTGATTTTGTACCCTTCTCTGTTCACTCTCACCAGTTTTGACAAATCTGGAAAAAATATGATTTAGGATTTTTACTCATCTACAAATCATTAACCAGCGAAATAAATATACGAGTTGATGTGTTTCATGCTTCACTCCTTTGTACTGGATTGAAAATCCATGAAAGTGGTGTGTTCTCCTTAGCCCAAAATGGAGCGTCCCTGTTTATGCAGAAATTATAGGGAATTTCCTCTACCACTAAGTTTTTTATCAGTGGATAGCAATTCCAAAATGCCTCTTGCAATATATATAACTGTATAAAACTGGCTTTGCTCTCAGATAGCTGATTTGGCTGTCTATGTTTGACTGTGCTAACAGGAAAAAGTGAATAAGTAAGCAAGCAAAATATGAAGTAGCTTAAGACAGATTCATGACATACTATTGGAATGCTACATGTATGAAAGTTCATCACTCAATTCAGATCAAGCCACTTACTGGCACATAACGAAGGTTAACAAATCAGAAGTAGAGTGTGGGGGAAGAGGAAGAAGTGGACTGTGGGATTGTGTGCTTCATCTTGTGTTCAGAATCCTCCTACCCACCCCTTTCACCATGGGTAGCATCTTGTTTCATTAATGTTCAAAACACAGTGGGTTGTATATGTAGAATCATAGAATAGTAGAGTTGGAAGGGGCCTACAAGGCCATTGAGTCAACCCCCCTGCTCATTTCAGGAATCTACCTTAAAGCATCCCTGACAGATGGTTGTCCAGCTGCCTCTTGAATGCCTCTAGTGTGGGAAAGGCCAGAGCTTCGGCTATGGGGCAGTATATAAATGTAATAAAATAAATAAATAAATAAATACTAGAGGCATTCAAGTGCTTGTCCCACTTAGGGTAAACGCATTGAAATAAATGGAACTTAAGTTAGACTAATGGTCTAAAGGCATGTGATGCTGCAACCTTGATGAAGCTAAGCAGGTCTAGGCCTGGTCAGTGTCTTGAAGGGTGACTACCTGGGAACCCCATGTACATTTCCTGCAATGAGCAGGGGGTTGGACTCAATAGCCTTGTAGGCCCCTTCCAATTCTACTATTCTATGATTCTAATGCAATCAAATCTCTCTGCCCATATGTTTACATGAGTTGTTCCACAGTCTTTTAATTAAAGGAGACAGACTAGTATCTCCTTTGTTAAGACCTGTCAGTAAAAAAAATATTTTTAAAAATGACAGTTATTATTATTATTATTATTTATTTATTTATATAGCACCATCAATGTTCAAGCTGATGAGTGGCATCTTAACTTCCTGTACACTGAATGTTTTGTGGTTGACTTTGAAATAACCTGCACATGAAGTCCTTGTTTAAAAGTGGAGATCATTGAACAGTATGGGGACAGTTGTGAAAATAGAGCAATTGCATAGCTGAAGTTGTTATTACTCTCTCTTTCTCTTTGTCTTCCCAGCTGCCTGCCTTGTCCTTGGCTGTATGATTTATCCTGATGGCTGGGATGCAACAGAGGTGAAACGGATGTGCGGTGAAAAGACAGACAAGTACACACTGGGGGCTTGTTCAATCCGCTGGGCATATATCCTGGCCATTATTGGAATCCTGGATGCCATGATCCTCTCGTTCCTGGCATTTGTACTTGGCAATAGGCAAGACAGCTTACTAGCGGAAGAACTCAAGCTGGAAAACAAAGGTAGTGCTGCCTTAAAGGACTGTGTTGCTCTGAGCTGCCTCTAGGGCACATACTTTTAAAAACAGACACACGAAAACACCCACCTACCATCTCCATTTTCTTTGCCTATCAAAAATAGTGCTTGCTCTCAAGTTCAAAGTTGCTGTGCCTTTTTAAAACTGCCTTTTCATTCTTGGATGAAAGTAGTCTTTAAGGGCACAATCATATGCATATTTTCACTGGAAAAAGTCCTACATCTCCAAACATTCCACAGTCAGAACTTACACTCCCCCCCCCCCATTTAAAAAACAAAAATTGGTCCTTCATACTCTTGACCCTGTCAAAAGAACTTTTGAGTTTCACCCTTCAGTTCCTCCAACTTGCTCCATTTGCTGTCCGTGCCTCCATAGCATTTTCCTCTTCCATGCTCCTTGTGTTTTCATTGACTGGCCAAATTTTCAGTGTAATTTCAATTTCTGTGGTATGTTACTCCATGAGAGGTTCCTCTGCATTGGAGAGCAAAGCAAGGCCCGCCTGGGTACGGGCACCGATAATGAGGTAGACTATGGCGTAGGCCATCAGGTGATGGTGTGCTCCACAGAACTCAGAGCCCATTGTGGTCCTTGTCCTGCCTAATTTCATTCAGTTGCTTTGGGCAAGACTTTTAGGGCACAATCTTGTGCATGTTCAGATAGAAAACAATGGGAGTTGTAGGACTTTTTTCTATCTAAACATGTATAGGATTGCATCATTAGGTGTTTTTGTGGTCCGTGTTATATTACTTATGCCATCAAACCTGATGTGATCAAATAAGGCAAGCGAGCTGTAGAAACACAGACCGAATTGACACTACTTGGTACAAATAAAAGGGCACAGATGGTGATATGTCATCAAAGGTCCAAAAAGGAAATTTGGGGGGAAGGCACAACTCCACATGGACTCCAAATGAGCAATGGGAAAGGAAGGGCCTTGATTTTCCTTTTCTTTTATCCTCATCCAGAGCACGTAGAGCCCTGAATTAAATCGGTGTCAGTAAAAACCAACCAATACAAAACCTGCCCCATTTTACAGCCAAGCCACAAAACTTCATGAATGATTTGTTCCAAATGACACCAGGCCCCATTGCTAAACATTTAATAGTGGCACCCTTTCCAGTTGTGCTGCTCTGCCTTTATATTGGCCTGTTGTTGTTGTTGTTGTTTAAAGTCATGGTGAACTGGAGTAGTATGATCTTTGAATGTAAAATGCAGACATGTCTTCAGGCATTTACATATTATGGCCACTGTTCTGCCACAGTTTCTCGTTCCTCATCATTCACAGCTAGAATAATATCCATTAATCACTAAGGCAGGGGCTTAACCAAATAATCTCAGCTGCTGCTGCTGCAGTACTCAGAAAGCAAGGAGTTATTTACTGTTGCACTTCCTCTCTTGTAGTTTTACTATGTGAGTTATTAAGCACTTGAAGAATGTTATCTCTTCACAAGGGCTCTAAATTTGACTACAACGCCTTCAGAAGCGACAAGAGTTGAGAAGGAGCTCTGTGTTATAAATAGCAGTGTGGTTTTTTTTAATGGAGTCAGTTTCCCTCTTGCTGTTTTTATCACGCCATCCCAGCACCAAAGATTTGCAAGTATTTTGATTGCCCGGCCCTGGATATAACATTCTGCATTTTTTGTGTATGTGCATAAAGGTGTCTGAAAGACTAAATGCCACCCCCACCACACACAAACACACATGAGCACAGTTATTGACAAGCTTCCTTATAGCCAGGGTTCTGATGACTGTCCTGGATTTAGTTCTGAGGATTTGCTGGGTAGTGAGGTGGACATATGGGTTAATTTGTGAGAGTGTTGCATCACGAACAAGCAATTCGACTTAATGGCCACAGGGGCTATTTAACAGGGTGGATAAAAATCAATGATTTTCTTTTAAAACTAATTTTTTAAAAAAATTAAATCAGATTTTTTTAATGAAATGCTTTTTGAGGAAAAATCTATCTAAAAATACTTTTCTATTTAAAGTATATTATAGTCCAAAGGTTATTCATCATGAAATAAGGATTAGTTTAAAATTATGTAGCATGAGGCTGTATATTCATGCAATGTTTACATTTTTTGGTAAATGAATTCCATTAATCCATTCAGGTAATGATTATTTTTCTCCTTCCAATAAAGTACAGCAGAAAAGTTGTCCAAATATGAATGATTAACCAATTAAACTGGAGATAGTTCACCTCACAATAATTTCATAATTATCTATCTATGATGTGTTTCTAATAGTATCACCAAAACAGAGTATGTATATATATAGATATAGATATAGATATAGATACTGTAAAACTAATCTGAAAAGTTGTTATTCTAAAAATGAAACCTTCATCTGGTTGTAAATATTAAGATGATACCAGCAAAAATGAGTCTTTGGTAACTCTAAATTGTGTAAAATATGTATTAAGCTAATAGCGAGGAAGAGTGCCCTTGGGGGTGGGGGATCACATGATTAAATCGAGTATTTCTGAGTAGTGATTTAAATCGTGATTTAAATCATGATTTAAATCAAATTGATTTAAATCAAATCCACCCTGCTATTTAAAACAAACTTATGTCACTCTCTTCTATATGTTTCCAGCAATCTCCCATTGAGGGTTAGAGATGGATGGATCTTTCCAATCTCAGTTTCACATCTGTTTCTTCATAAGCCCAGTCTCTCTTGTTTCGGTATGAATATAAGAATATATACTTATTTCAAATGCACAACCATTTGCATTATTTCTGTATGCATTTTATCCTGAAATATGCAGTTTTGAACAAATTTTACGATAAAATGCATGTTTTTGTATTCATTTTACCTGGAAAAATACGTATTTGAAATCATTTTATTGTGAAATGTGCATTTTGTGGGCATTTTAAGATTTTTGGCCTACAAAACTCCCATCAGCCCTAGACAGCCTCAGCCAATAGGGAAGAATGATATAGGGCAGGTGGGTATTATTTCCCATACTCCAGAGGTGGGGTGTGGCTGAGGCTGAGAGATGGCGGTTTACTTAAAGCTGCCTAGAAACACAGAAAAGCTTCCTTATCAGCAAGTGAACCAAAGTCAGGCAATTAGTTCATCTGCCTCAGTATTGTCTGTGCTAACTGGCAGGGTCTCAAACAGGATCTTTTCCAAGCCTTACCCAGAGTTGCCTGGGACTTCCTGCATGCAAAGCATGCACTGTTCCACCAGAAATGATGAACTTTCCCCCAAAAGGGGATTTCAACTGCAAATAGATAGATAGTGCTAACATTTCTATTGTAAACACTGAAAGATCAAAATGGTGGCTGCCTTCCAGGAGCAGTGCTTGTTTACCATGATGCCAGGACAAAGAGCTTTGTTATAGATTGAGGGGGACTTGTATGATGGCAGTTTCTTGAGCCTCAGACTGTAGCTTTTAGATCAGTTGATTGACTGAGGGCATGGCTAGATGGGGCGATATTCCCAGCATTGTCCCTGTGTTAGATGTTCTTTTCACCCAAGGACGAGATCCAAACAGCCCTTAAGCACGACTCCACCATTCCAGCGACAGAGGGTTCAAAAGCGCTTTATTGATTAGTAATCAAGGCCTGGTCTCTTCAAAGGGAGCAATCAGACAAAAGACATAGGGAATATGGTACAGTATTAAAGCTTTCAAGGGGCAGGGCCCAGTAGCAGCATTAACCAATCAGAATGTAACACCAGAGCCCCCCCTTATCTTCTGCAAAACATCCCTTTGCAACAGTAAGTTGCTCCAAGTTAACTTTCTGCCTGGAGCAATGAAGCTATTGTTTTGGATAGATAAGACAGTTACACAGGAGACATCCTTGAAGACGCCCTCGGGTACGTGACATTTCGCTTGGTGTGCAATGGAGATTTTACAGTTTCCTGTTAAAAATGGAGGTGGTTATGCTAACATCTGTGCGTCCACATGACACATAGGAGATCCCGGGAGCAAGGAGGGATGATCCCTGCATTTCCCTGGGATTTGGCCCTACACATATTTCTCGCTTTTTCCTGCGGTCCTGGGATGATCCCAAGACCGCAGGACATGTGGGAGCCATCCCGGTATAGTCCCGGCTCCTCATGAGTAAATGTGGGGAACCAGGCACAGAGCACGTAGGTCTGCAAGCACTCTGTGCCCATCGGGGGTGGGGGAGCGGGGTGCGGCGTCCTCTTCCTCCTGGGACGTCACGTGCCGCATATAGATGAGGGGGATGATCTCGCGATCATCATATTGCGAGATCACCCCCCTCGTCTAGCCATGCCCTGAAAGTGAGTGACACTTGTTGAGATTGAAACACAAGTGTTTTAGCTGGGGATGCAAAATATATTCAGAAGCTCATAAGTGGACATGCATAGATTGTACTGTCAGGGCATAAACCCTCTCACCCTCAGCTGCAACATCTTTTTGGGACTGGGAGCTTAAGAGGCAGGCTCCTGCTACCTGGGATCGTGTCCATCTGATCCAGCCTGGAGAGGAAGCCTACAAAGCAAGGGGCCAATCAGGGGCTGCTGTTGTCCTGCCTTGGGGGTTTGCCTAGTCTGTGGAACCTTCCAACTGCCTCCTAGCTGACTCAGGCTCCCAGCACAGAACCATCTCACCCCCCCCCCCCAGCGGCAACATCTTTTTGGGACTGAGAGCTTAAGAGGCAGGCTCCTTTGGGGGTGTTGTGTATTTTAAACTTTTTTTTTTTTTACATATCTTTTCCTATGTTTTAAAATGTATGTTTTAAACTTTGTAATACTGCCTTGAGGCCCAGTATTGGGCAAAAGGCGGAATACAAATAAAATAATAATAATAATAATAATAATAATAATAATAATAATAATAATAATGATGATGATGATGCCTTATTGCTACTTGTCCTTTTCCTCGGATCATAGAATCATAGAATAGCAGAATTGGAAGGAGCCTTCAAAGCCATCGTGTCCAACCCCCTGCTCTATGCAGGAATCTACCCTAAAGCATCCCTGACAGATGGTTGTTCAGCTGCCTCTTGAAGGCCTCTAGTGTGGGAGAGCCCACAACCTCCCTAGATAACTGGTTCCATTGTCGTACTGCTCTAACAGTCAGGAAGTTTTTCCTGATGTCCAGCTGGAATCTGGCTTCCTTTATTCCGTGTCCTGCACTCTGGGATCCCGAGAAGAGATCCTGGCCCTCCTCTGTGTGACAACCTTTTAGGTATTTGAAGAGTGCTATCATGTCTCCCCTCAATCTTCTCTTCTCCAGGCTAAACATGCCCAGTTCTTTCAGTCTCTCTTTATAGGGCTTTGATTCCAAACCCCTGATCATCCTGGTTGCCCTCCTCTGAACACGCTCCAGCTTGTCTGCATCCTTCTTGAATTGTGGAGCCCAGAACTGGACGCAATGCTCTAGATGAGGCCTAACCAGGGCCGAATAGAGAGGAACCAGTACCTCACGTGATTTGGAAGCTATACTTCTATTAATGCAGCCCAAAATAGCATTTGCCTTTCTTGCAGCCATATCACACTGTTGGCTCATATTCAGCTTGTGATCTACAACAATTCCAAGATCCTTCTCGTTTGTAGTATTGTTGAGCCAAGTATCCCCCATCTTGTAACTGTGCCTTTGGTTTCTATTTCCTAAATGTAGAACTTGGCATTTATCCCTATTAAATTTCATTCTGTTGTTTTCAGCCCAGCACTCCAGCCTATCAAGATCACTTTGAAGTTTGTTTCTGTCTTCCAGGGTATTAGCTATCCCACCCAATTTTGTGTCATCTGCAAATTTGATCAGTGTTCCCTGCACACTGGGCCCAGGACTGAGCCCTGCGGCACCCCACTCGTTGCCTCTCCCCAGTTTGAGAAGGTTCCATTGATAAGTGCTCTGTGAGTCCGATTCTGTAGCCAACTGTGAATCCACCTAATAGTTGTTCCATCTAGCCCACTTTTAGCTAGTTTGTTAATCAGAATATCATGGGGCACTTTGCCTCTCCCCAGTTTGATACTTCTCAGTCCCCTTCAGTATATTACAGTACCCATGCAGGAGTAAGGGAAGCTGCCTCCTTGGCTGCGGCTGGTTCATGCTGTCATTTCCCACCATATTTTCCCTCATGCCAAAAAAACCCAGTTATATGATTGTGTACTGGGCTGATTTGGACATACTGGGCTGGTTATGTGAACAAGCCTTGAAGGATCCTCAGACTCGTGCAAACCAAAAACTTGTGGAACAGAGACTTCCCTTTGTACACATTACACCAGACACCTGTCTTGGCTTGCTGCATATCGTCCTAACTGGCAAACTATGCTTGTGGTTTCCCGGGATGGGAAACCAAGATTACCTACATACATTTCCAGCCTTGGATTGGCTGTCTCTTCTGCCAAGACGCTTGTTCATGCACTGGTTATTTCTCGGTTGGACTACTGCAACCTTCTTCTCTCTGGCCTTCCTTCTTCTCACATCAGTCCATTGGTTTCTGTCCACCACTCTGCCGCTAAGATCATCTTCCTGGCTCGCTTCTCTGACCATGTTACTCCACTTCTGAAATCTCTTCATTGGCTTCCAATTCACTTCAGAATCCAATATAAACTTCTCCTGTCGACCTTCAAAGCTTTTCATGGTCTAGCTCCTTCCTATCTCTCTCATCTCACACTATTGCCCCGCTCGTGCTCTTCGCTCCTCTGATGCCATGTTTCTCGCCTGCCCAAGGGTCTCTCCTTCCCTTGCTCGGCTTCGTCCATTTTCCTCTGCTGCCCCTTACGCCTGGAACGCTCTTCCAGAACATCTGAGATCCACAAGTTCAATCGCAGCTTTTAAAGCTCAGCTAAAAACTAAAGCCTTTAAAACTTGATGTTGCTTGGACTTTATACTGTTAATTCTACCCTACCCTGTGCCTGTTTACCCTACCCAGTGCTTGTTTGCATTCTCTTCCCCTCCTCATTGCTTTACTATGATTTTATTAGATTGTAAGCCTATGCGGCAGGGTGTTGCGATTTACTGTTTTACTCTGTACAGCACCATGTACATTGATGGTGCTATATAAATAAATAATAATAATAATAATAAAGAGAGGGAGAGAATCACAGAGTATGAGAGGGGGGGTGGAAGTAAGGGAGTACATAAGGTGAGGGTCCTCCGAGGTTCCTTCACACAGTGAGCCATGGTTTGGATGTCCAAATTAGTCCATTATGTGAGCTCCTGGTACACAGGGAGGCTTTGCAAAAGTGGTTCAAAATGCAAATATTACCCCACATTCTGATGATTCACACAATATTTTCTCATGGGGAATCTTTTTTAGGGGGAGGCAGAATTTGTAGGGCACTTATGGAGCCTTTCGGGAGTGCTATAAAATCATAGTGTCAGCCACCTGCACACTTCTTTTAGAGACTTGTGAAAAGGTTAGCATGCGTACAATACCGTGTTTTAAATTTCTGAAAATGAAATCCTCAAGCAAATTACTTAATCTTTTATTGCTATTCCAGTGAGTGTTTGTGTCTCTTAGAGATGACAGGTATACCAGAGTACACCTGGAATGAAAGGACATGTTTTAAGAGAGACATTTCAGAGCCCTAATTGGGAGTTCGGGCATTAGAGTCGCTCAGTGACACATTTAGAAGAACAGATATGAAAGGGCAGGACTCTGTTACCATAATAGAACTATGGGAGATGTCAGTATGGAAGGAAGAGGCACAGAATGGTTAAGAGATATTCTTCTGAGGGTGAGAAACAAGAATTGTTTTATCCTTACTGCTGTGTTCCTCTGCCATTTCAAAATTACCCTTTAGCTTCTAATTCCTGAATTTAGAGCAGTCGTTGAGAACCTGCTGAGAATTAATTGGCACGTGCCCTTTAGCTTTCTAGTAATGCCACCGCTGGGTAAAGAGCAGGCCTTGCCTCCTTCATTGTGTTTTTTTCGTGTTTTCCTCCTGCTGTTCAGTTGTTGGTTGTTAGCTTTGTTCAGTGCAGGACAAAAATGACATATTATTGAGAGAAATAAATTTCCCCACTTCCCGCTATAGCTGCCTTGTTATTTTCCTGAAGAAGGCTGACAATCTCCTCTTGAATATGTGTCTCTCAGGTCTCCATGACATGATTAGCTGCTATAACTTTGCAGAAAGCTTTAGCATCAGATATTGTGTTAAAGAGACTGTGCAACTCCCATGGCCACCAATTAGACCACAAATCAGTGAAGTATAAGGTAAAGCTGATCTCAGCTGAGAGGAAACGCTCATGTGTGAAGTACACCTTGATTGACCTCCTGGAGACAAGGTCTTAAAGGAGAAAGGGAATTGATTCTTTATACACCATTGTACCACCAGAGTTGCTGCTATTCCCTGAGGAAATTTTACCCAAAAAGTGTCCTCTAAAAGTTGGTATTAACTCAGTACTAGTGGAGTGCACAGAAGACCTAAAACCAACATAATAAATGTTTTCAAATACCTGAAAGACTCTCACATACAAGTTGGAGCAGGTTCCTTTTGCTCTACAGAACAGGGCTAGAGCTAATGAGTAGAAATGGCAGGGGAGCAGATTTTGGCTAAACAGTAGACTAAACCTCCTAACATCACCTAGAGAGATGCTCATTGCAGGAATCCTGCACTGAACAGACGTTTGAACTAGATGACTTCCAAGGTCCTTTCATAGGAAAATATGAAGCTGCCTTATACTGAATCAGACCTTTGGTCCATCTAGCCCAGTATTGTAGACTCAACATTGACTCTCCACGGTTTCAGGCAGGATTCTTTCCTCACCCTACCTGGAAAAGCCAGGCATCGAACCTGGGACCTTCTGCATGCAAAGCACATGCTCTATCACACTGAGCAATAATAGTAGAACCCTCATAATAGTAGAACCCAACAAGGTCATCCCATGAAGCTTAGTGATTTATTTTTTTATTTATTGCATTTCTATACCACCCAATAGCCGAAGCTCTCTGGGCAGTTTACAAAATTAAGACAATTCAAAACAACAGTATAAAACCATAATATAAAATACATTATAAAAGCACAATCAAGATAAAAACAGCAGCAATGCAAAACTACAAATTTAAAATACAAATTCAAAACAGCAAAGTTAAAATTAATTTATAGACTGTTGAAATACTGAGAGAATAAAAAGGTCTTCACCTGGTGTCTAAAAGAATATAATGTAGATGCCAAGTGAACCGCCCAGAGAGCTTCGGCTATTGGGCAGTATAAAAATGTAATAAATAAATAAAAGCGGACCTCCTTAGGGAGTTCATTCCACAGCCGGGGTGCCACAGCAGAGAAGGCCCTCCTCCTGGTAGCCACCTGCCTCACTTCCTTTCCCTAGTGATGGGAAATTCAGGACAGACAAATGAAAGTACTTCTTCACACAGCACAAACTGTGTAATTGCTACACAAGGAGTTGTGATGGCAGCCAACTCAGATGGCTCTAAGGGGATTAGACCAATTCATGGAGAAAAACGCTACCATTAGTCCAATCAGGATTAATTAGTAGAATCGTGCTAAGATTAGTAGAATCTCTCCCTCTTCTGAAGCTGCTTTGCCCTGATTCTAAACTGGATTTTTAAATTTTCTATTTAAATAGAGGCAATGAGTAGTTTACAGTAGGTCCAAGGTCAGAGGGCTGGAGTGTTTCCGTCTCTATTTCATTAATTAAAAAATTGACTTTGTGGCAGATGCGCTGTGGCAGGTGTTGAATTGATCATGGCTCCTGTTAAATGTATTACCCGAGATGGGCTGAAGGCTCGTTTTCTTTTTCCAGCTCTACAGCTGGGATGGAAACAGATTGTCTGAAGGGCAGATCATTCTTCCCAAGATGACAAAGATCTTGTCAACCACTCTTCTAAATATAAGCAAATATCAGTCCCTTGGCATCCTAGATCAGCTGTCAGGCCTGCAAGGCATATGAACATTCCAGAGATATGAAGAATTTTTAAAAGGGAAGATTTATTTTTTATTTTCTGGGGGGATGTTATTGGTAAATGTAGGGTGGCCATATTTTGGAAACCAAAAAGGAGGACAACATGATCGCCATGTTAAAATTATTTTAAAAAAATAATTTTAAAACCTCAAACTTTAAAAAAAATCCTAAAACTCAATGGATGGACAGATTTGTTTCAAACTTGGCATAGCTAAAGTCCTTGTTAAGAGCAATCATGGTGCCAAGTTTCATCTCTTTATTTTTTAAAATAACAATTTTTAAAAAGAAAATTAAATCCTCAAATTTTAAAAAAATCCTAAAAATCAATGGATGAACAGATCGGTTTCAAATTTGGTATGGCTAAAGCTCTGCCTAAAAGCTATCATGGTGCCAACTTTCATGTCTTTATCTTTTAAAATGACAATTTTAAAAATAATAATTTTAAAACCTCAATTTTTAAAAAAAAATCCTAAAAAATCAATGGATGAACGGATCTGTTTCAAATTTGGTATGAGTAAAGCCCTTCCTAAGAGCTACCATTGTGCCAAGTTTCATGTCTTTATCTTAAAAAATGACGGAGTTATAAGCATTTTTGTTAATTCCCATTAGAGCTGCTCTTTGGAGAAATCTGGATTTCCCCTCCCCCCTCCCGGATTTGTCATCAAAACCCCAGACAAATCCGGACAAATCCAGTCATATGGTTACCCTAGGTAAATGTCTGCCGACCACTCAAATTTTGAAACATTGGATATGAATCATTTGAACTGGTGGCAAAATTCATTCTCAGCCAGTCCTGAATACTGTAAGCAAGACCAGCCCAAAAGCGCTAGCAACCCAAGTGATGTTTTTAGGGGCATTGGTGAAGCTGTGTGCAATTGGAGGTGGTTTGAAAATCTCCAAGTGTGCACAAAGGTTCATGAGCCAAGACTTCCAGCTCAGCATCTTCTGCAACACTGCAAGGCAGCCCAAGACACAAATCTCAGCAACTCATCCAGTCATAAGCATGCCAAGTATTAAAAATAAAATTAGGCTTTTATTTCCTGAAGTGGAAACTTCATTCGCCACGCTGTCATTATTTTAGCAAGATGTTATGTAAAAATAGCAATTCCAGGAGACTCAGCTTTTTGGTGCTGTAGCACTGCTTGTCTTATAGCTAGGGAGAGGGGGAGGGGAGGGAGAAAAGGTTTAGGCCATAGCTAGACCTAAGGCTTATCCCAGGATTGTCCACACAGGGCATCCAGCGCTCAGGCAGGGACGAACCCGGGATGATCCTTGGATAAACCTTAGGTCTAGCTACAGCCTTTGTTGCAAACACTTTGCTAGGCAACCCTGTAGAAGCTCATTAACACTAGTTTGCAAATAAACTTGAACATCCATAATCCATAGACTGGGGGACAGGACATCAGACCTGGCGACCAGATCTGGCCCTCCTGGAGTCCCAGACCGCCCCTCCAGGGTTCCCCAGATGGCCACACCCCCTTCCCCAGGCTTCAACCCCTTTTCCCCAACCACTGATTGCTCAGTGATTTCATAGATTTTCCCCATTCTAAAAGGTTGAAATGCCTCTCTTAAAGCTTAGTTACTGTCTGTTAGAGCATTAAACTGAAACATGCTGGTGTTTTGTGGGGGTTGGACCCATCCCATTTGTCATTGGCCGGTGAAAGCTTCTCCAAAATGGAATTCGTCCCTGGGGATGAAGCAGGTTCTGCATTCCTGCTGCAAGGTGTTTTGCATTTTGAGCCTTTCCCAAGCTGTTCATACTGACAGTGTGTATGATGCTGTATCACTTGGGAATTATGTGATATCAGTGAGCAGCCACCACCGTCTAAATACTGTACAGCAAGTATTTTATCTTGTATTTAACATCTTGCCATTTTCTGGAATTCATGTTATAGTGCATATATCACAGTTTTTCCCTGGTCAAAAACTGTACTGTGGATATTTGGTCAACGACTACAGAGATGAGATTTTCTAAGCATGTCATCTTGATCCGTGACATTAATTCTAAAACACTGAGTCAGTCTGACATTTCCTATCAGCTCCCTTACGCGTAAGAGAGAACTTTAATACCCTGCGATATCATTAATAATGATGATGTGTGGAAGCTTCTTCAGCATGAGCCAGACTACAGGAAGATTAAATATCTTCCTGCATGCTTTGTCTTAAGAATGGAGACACTGACAGTATGCAACATTAGTTGGCTTCTTTGCTTCATCAGCCAGGGATAATTTATATGCTTTTATGAATGCCAGTTCCCAATTTTCTGTCACACCAGAGTGTGACGAACATTGGATGAACGCAGGACAAGGCTTTGCTGGTGAAGAGATGAGGCCATGGAGTTGGGTATAGGATCGACGTGCTTTGGCTTGGGTAGTTAGCAGCAGGGTACAGGTTTAGGCTCCATCCTAGCCAGATTCCAGCTGGACATCAGGAAAAACTTCCTGTTAGAGCAGTACGACAATGGAACCAGTTACCTAGGGAGGTTGTGGGCTCTCCTACACTAGAGGCACTCAAGAGGCAGCTGAACAACCATCTGTCAGGGATGCTTTAGGGTGGATTCCTGCATTGAGCAGGGGGTTGGACTCGATGGCCTTATAGGCCCCTTCCAATTCTGTGATTCTATGTCCCTCAAGTATATCTGTTTACTTTCTCCCATAGATGTGAATGGCTTGCCAATAACATTTCTAGAGAAAAGGGCATTGAGGGACCTCTACATCTGACACTAGGTGGCCCAGCCCCAGTAACAGCCCCAGAAAAAAAATTGGGACTGCATAGAAGTGGCAAAGTGCATGGCACGGTAGCTTTGTCCATGTAAATATAAATATAATATCGGCAACGTTAGCCTATTTTCTCTTATGTGTGTCTTTTTCATTGATGCTTGGGGCTGCAGCCTTGTTTTAATTTCCAGTTTATGATTTGTATGTGAAAAGTGCCCTTCCTTCAAGGAACCACAGGGTCCAGCAGTTGGGGTGAGGTGGGATAGGATAACAGGATAGAAGTACTTACTAAGGAGGTTTGCCCCCCATCCCCCATCCCCCAGCACCACCTCTGCCCGGTTTTCATTGTCAAGGAGCCTTTCTCCCCACTGCCCCACTCCCTGCAATATACAAGCCCTCTCTCTCGCACCCACATCCAGTCCCTCATAAACATGGGCATTTTTCTAGCACGCATATTTCCTGTGTTGGCTTGTTCTGGACTTGGCTATACTCATGTGGAATCTGCTGGTTCATTGCATCATTTGACTGAGCAGGCAGTGAGGTGGAGGAGTTAGCGAGGGACAGGCTGTTTTAGAAAATCTTGTACTCTCCTTCACATACTTTATCTTCTTGTAAGACACAAACAGGTTCATTCTGCCTATCTGTGTCACAGCTTTTCACATACCATGTGCATCATAGCCTAGAAACCCCCTGCTGTTGAAGGACAGCTGAGTTCAGGAACCATCCGTGGAGGGAGCCTCAGAAGTCACTGCCTCTCCCCAAACTCTCTTGGAAGGGGCGGTCCCAGAACCAAAGGTGGCGTCACCTGCATGGCCTGGGAAGATAGCTCTGCCCCTTTCTTCTGACTCTGGCAGTGGAGAACACCTCTCTGCTACCACACCACGTCCAGCGGGCAGCAGGAGGCTCTCCAGCTCTGCTGAAGCTGGCACCTGAGAGAACTGCAACAGCTTCTCCAAGGGGAGCCAAGCTTGAGACACAGGATTGCGTACACTCTCAGTTGGCTGCATATCGTTGTTGGAGTAACATTCCATGTTTGCTGCTCTTTGGTGTTTTGTATCCAGCCTGAGACTATGCACAGTGAACTGATTGTGGTCCTGGTCTCCTGTAGGTTAGCCTTGACTCTGGCCAAGCTTCTCCACTAATCACCTATGAGCCTCAACCTGTAATGTAATAGGTGGGTGCCTACACCTTCAGCACTTTCTACTCTACAGTAGGATCAAGTGCAGTATGCAGCTTTCCTCCACCTTCCTTTTGATTATATTATTATTATTATTAACTTGCCAGTACTGATTCTGATATCATTTCTTAAATGCCATGTTGAATCATGCTAGCTTATAATATAGCAATTTTTCAACTGTGTGGATCAAGAAACAAACTGCAGGTCTGCTGTGAAACAGGCATTAAATAGTTAAAGACACCTGTGAGCACAGCGTATGCAGAGAGGATGCTGCCCAGTGTAGCTCTCCATGGTACCCAACTCCTGCCTTGTCACCTTCCAATCATCCTTTGCTGAGGTCGGAACTACAGGTAGAAAATCACCCATCCTCAGAGGAGGCGAATAGCTGTGTGACATTATGGGTGAAACTTATTTTCTTTTTCTTTTCTTTTTGGTGACAGCTCTGTGCATTTCCACATTACGATTGCAAATATCCTTCAGTTCTAGGAGTGATTTGTGCTACATGGTTGCTCCTGCTTGGTTCCTCCTGTCAACAGGAGTGGCTTCAGGAACCAGGAACTCACCAGCAAGAGAAATATTCAGCAAGAGAAATCTCCCAGCTTGTTGCTCCTGAACAAGCTAGGAATCATCAGCCAACTTCAAACTTTAACTAAGTAAATGACAAACCAGAAAGTAACACTATTTTCCCCCTCCCAAGTGAGTTCCTGTTGACTGAAGCCATTCCTGCTCTGGGGAGAAGCAAGGGGGAGTGATTGGGCAGTGTGCCTTAGCATCCTTGAGCATGTCTACACCAGTCTTTTCCCCGGGGATCATCCCTGGATTGTTCCTGTGCATCCACATGATGCACAAGGGATCCTGGGAGCAGGTAGGGATGATCCCTCTATTTCCCCGGGATATCTGCAGACACTTTCCCCCCATTTTTTCCTGCGGTTCCAGTATGATCCTGAGGACCATGGGTGGTGTGGGCACCCATCCCTGCTTCCCTCTTCCCCATGAGTAGCGGGGGTCTACAGAGGGAAGGAGCCGGGCTGGGCAGAGTCCAGGGACATCAGGGGAGCAGGGTGGGGGCTTTCTTTTAGCTTACTTTTTCGCTGGAGCGCTCCAGCTCCTGTCTGTTTAAGATTAAAAAAATGGCGGGCGTGACAGACGCGACATCCCTCTTCCCTTCCAGGATGTTGCTCTTCTGTGTAGACACCATGGGACAATCCCAGAAGCAGGCAAGTCCAGGATTGTCCCCCTCCTTCCCTCTACACCCTATGGTACGGGTGTAGTAAAGTTGTGAATGATAAGCCAAGATTCTCCAGAATTATAGTTTAGTGTTGTGAGTAACCACAACCACTATGTACAATGGAGCTTAATTCCAGGTAAGTATATTTAGGATTCCACACTTATTAAATTAATCTACTTCGTAATTTTAAATATACCTGTAACATGATTACATGGCTCTTGTATCTTAAGTTGATACAACATAAGGTACAGGAATGAAGAATAATGCTACCAATATTTAAAAGTAGAAAGGGGATCCGTCTAAATTACTAACTTCAATTTAAATTCTTATAGCGTTTTTAACTCTGTCATAATTTATGTTCATTGTAGTTAAAATAAGAATGGAAATGGAATCATGCCTGTGAAAACTAAATCAGGCACAATTAACATGTCAACTATCAAAAGACATGCTCGTAGTTGGTAAATAATTCCTTAATTATGAACAATAATAGTTTCAACTACAATAGAAGCACCACACAGCTTAAGGCATAAAGTGATTAGCATATAAACTTGAAATGCACTAATAGAGAGAGCCATTCTTTTGAGTGAGGAAATTAACTGTGTGTTAGAAATATTGGCTGGGTTTACACAACACAACCCACACTTAAGGTTGAGTATGGATTGACTGTGGGTAGTTATTGAACCACGGGTTGTTAAGTTGTATGAAATCAGTTGTGCTAAAAAAAAAACATGGCTTGTTAACCATGAACAACCCACAGTTCACAAACCAACAACAAACCATAGGTTCTCTTTGTGGGTTGTTTGTGGTTAGCACAGCTGGATTCACACAAAACAACCCATGGCTCCACAACAACTTATGGTTCAATGACAAGCCACACTCAACCTATACCCAACCTTGAGCGTCGGTTGGTGTGTGTCTGAACCCAGACATTGGAACTGTTTGCACAGCATGACAGCTCAGTGTGAGTTATTTAACACACAGTGAGGCGGTGATTCATGAGGAGCACGTACAGCCACCATTTTGAATATGCAACCCCTGTTCAGGGTTTGTTGTGTAATGGAGACCTAGAGAGCTTGGGTTATGCATGGGTTAAACAACCCTCACATAACTCATGGTCTCTTTTGGGCTTATATGAGCATTGCTCACTGCGTTTGTGCTACACAATAGCCCCTCATGGCGGTTTGTATTTGTGCTTTTAACCTGTTGGTTGTTTTATCATGGTTTTAATTTTTGTGAACCACCCAGAGAGCTTCGGCTATTGGGCGGTATAAAAATGTAATAAATAAATAAATAAATAAATAAATAAAAAATTGGATATGCAATCAGGCTCCTGTGGGTGCCGCAGCTCATCCAAACCCAGTCATTGAGTTGGGTTCATCAGCACAGTCCCAGTAATCAATGTAATCCCAGCCCATTCTCGTTGTTTACTTTTGCAAATCATAAACTGCCCCTTTAAAGCATTGTGAAGAACATTTCATTAGTCAGTGATTCCTTCTGATACAAATAAAAGATGGTTGATGAATATGTATGAGACAGAATTCTTTGTTTATATAGGCTACTGAGGGAGTTAAAACCAGTTAGAACCATATGCAAAATGGCCCCACTGGAGTCCTAACTCAGTTACAGGCTAGGGGGTAGTATCTTATTGGGCCTGAATACTCACGGAACCCACTGCTTGTGCAATGGTTTTTTTGCGGTACTAAAGATAATCTTAAATGAGGGGAAATGCTCATTTCTGGAATGGGGCAGGAATGATGGTGCCTGACAGACATCAACTGAGACAGATTTCCCCAGTTGAGGGGCCACTACCAAGAAGGCCCTATCCCTTGCTTCAAGTTTTGTTTTTGCAATTTTTTTGCTAGGTATGACAAGAGAGGAGGTCCCTGTTTGTGTCCACAAGAGGCACACCCATACAACTTCACTTTAATTGACTAGCTGTTGAAACAAGACACACCCACAGCCAAAGCTCTGCTATCAACCACTTGTGTACCTTTTAATATGACTTTGAGACCAAAGCTAAGTATGCAGATGAACAGTGCCCCTCTGAGTCATTAGACCCAACGTAGCCTTCAGTGCGGAATAAGAGTTCATCTCCTGCCTTTCCTGAAGCATCAAGGCTCATTTTCAGGCTAAATATGCTCTCATAATTATGGCATCCTAAAGAAACACTATTACAGGGCTATTAGCATTTCAGATACAAATCCTTCTTCCTGGGGGACTTTTGATTTTGGTATATTTATATCTCCACTGCATTTCAAAATGTTACTGCTTTTAATACCACTTCCATGCCTTTTTTGCATGGCTAAAAAACAGCATTTGTACAACAGTCTAATATTATTACATATTGTAATTACACAGACTAATTACATGATTGCACGTCTTTACACTAATTGCACAATTAAATGTCATTACGGCAATTACACGAATACATTTGAATCAATTAAGAATTTCCTTAAAATACATGGGCAATTCACACAACAAACACACATATTAGAAGAATATGGCAACCCCACGACAATCCACATTATGTCTCCTCATTAAATTTGGCTTGCTAAAATTCAACTCTCCTTGTTTCAGTTTTCTACTTTTGTCGCAATTTCATTCTGTGTAGGCTTGCGGTACAAGCTTTGGGTTTTCTAAACCCAGAACAAGTTCAATGTTCACAATAAAATGATATTGCATGAAAAGTAGTGCAAGGGGTTACAATTTAGCCGTTAGTCTTCAGTTTGGCCAGAGACACTGGCCTGGTTTGCACACTCACTGTGGCTTAAACGAAGTCAAGGGTTTTTCCTGCTCATGGGTTTGGGTTTGGATGGGTTTGGATGATGTAAGCCAGGCCCAGACAGGTAATTAGGCCACCATAGCTTGTTTGGCCACTGGCTGTGTTTACATAACATGCCGACCCATACCCAACCCTTGCTGAAGGTTGAGTACGGATTGAGTGTGGCTTGTCATTGAACCGTGGGTTGTTGTTGAAATGTGGGTTGTTGTGTTGTGTGAAGCATGGTTTGTTGTCACGTCTGGGTTCACACAACACAACAACCCATGGTTCAGTGACAATCCACTCAACCCAGAAAAGCATCACACCCACTACCACCACCACCACCACCACCAAAGGAATGAAAACCTCCCAAGCCATACACGTTTACCATGGAGAGGAAACATTTAAACACACAAATGTACTTTCCTCCTCCCCACTATGGGATGATTTAAAAAGAAATTGATCGGTGAGTTACCCACAGCTCAGGAAAACAAACCTATATGGGGTGTTGTGTTTTAGGAAAGGAAAGGAACCTCTCGTGCAAGCACTGAGTCATTATTGACTCTTGGAGGGACGCCAGCTTTCGCTGACGTTTTCTTGGCAGGCCTTATAGCGGGGTGGTTTGCCATTGCCTTCCCCGGCCATTATTCCCTTTCCCCCAGCTAACTGGGTACTCATTTTACCGACCTCTGGAGGATGGAAGGCTGAGTCGACCTGAGCCGGCTGCCTGAAACCAGCTTCCGCTGGGATCGAACTCAGGCCGTGGGGAGAGTTTCAGCTGCAGAAACTGCTGCTTTACCGCTCTGCGCCACACGAGGCTCACCTTAAACTCTTAAATGGCCCCTGGTCAAGCTTTTGCTTGATTGGGAATAGATGTTGTTGTTGTTGTTCTGTACCACCCAATAGCTGAATATTTATGAACAGTTCATAACAAGTAAAACCATAAAATACCGCATGATAAAATGCAATATAGAAGTTTAAAACAGTATTTTTAAAAAGGCCTGTTTTTTCACATCAGCAAAACTGACCCAGTGATCTTTGGGTCCTTCCACTCCTAGAACATGCCTTTGCATATTACAGAGCCAAACTGTTAAAAGCTCAACAAACATGTCTCAAGAGAGAAGTGTATTTCTTGTCATAGAGCAATTTTTCCTTCACCTGAAGGTACTAATAAAAGCCACACCTGAAATAGAGATGTTGGCTTGGCTATTGTTCATTTTTGTGCCATTTGTTCTCTTTTTGAGACACTTTTCCAGTTACATATCCTGTCTGATGGTGAACATTTAGAATCTTCCCCAGATGGTACAAAACTCTCCCACTTAGAACAAGGCTCATGCTACCCCAAATCTAACACATTACCCCCGCCCTGTTCCATTGATACACATAATGGATAGGGAAGTAGTCCATGTCTCACCCCCCGCCCTTAAAAACCTGAAATAGAAGGGGGGAACCTAAATGGAAGGAGCGAAATCCCTTAAAACTGCCCGTTCCGGACTAAGGATGAATAAATGAGTGGTGTTTGAGCTCGTCAAGGTTCTGCATTGTCCACCTTGATGCTCGTTTCACCTCATATTCATTCCCACACATGAACATCTTTAGGGTGACCATATGAAAAGGAGGATATGGTCATAACTGAAAAGGAGGATATGGTCATAATCTTTAACAGTTATGTAGAAAAGGGAATTTCAGTAGGTATCATTTGAAGAGGGTGAAATTCCCTCTTCATCACAACAGTTAAAGCTATACTAGCTATAGTAGAGTGGCCAGATACAAAAGAGGGTAGGGCTTCTACAGCTTTAACTGTTGTGATGAAGAGGGAATCTCACCAGGTGCTGCAGGCATACAATTGACACCTGCTGAAATTCCATTTTCAAAACAACTATTAAAGATACAGGAGCCCTGTCCTCCTTTTCATATGGTCACCCTAACATCTTTCTTTTTCCTGAACAGGAAAAGCATGCATTTTTAAACAGGAAAAATAATATACATTTTTCCAAGCACACTCCCAAATGTCCACTCCCCCCTCCATTGATTAAAGTACCAATTGATTAAAGCATCAAAGTGCACCCCTTAAAAAAAACCTATATTTTAAAATGTACATTTCTCAGAAAGGACGCAATTTGTGAACACAATTGCAAACTCAAGAATCTGCACACTTTTCTTAAAAAATGCGATTCTGTTTGGGGTTGTGAGCAGACATTTCCATTTATTTTTTGAACAGCAACAAAAGTCCTCATACAGTCCTATTCAGGACTAAGCATGTCAATGAGTGTGGAATGTTGACTGGTTGTTGGAGAAAAAGAAAGGAAAATTGGTGGGGAGTGAGAGGGAGGGAATGGAGTTGCTAGAAGCTTGAGCATAATCATTCCAAACTGCAACATTTTGTCGCAGCGCCCTAATTGTTCCTTGAATTTCTGAGTCAAGTCTTCCTGCACTCACAAAGCTGGAGCTAAAATGGCGCCTCCAATCCACAAGAGAGAGCGACCAGTGCAGACGGGGGAGGAGGGTTGGGTTGGGGGAATAAACCAAACTGATAATGTGAGTAGCTTATAAACCACCATGGCTTAAAGTGACATGCGAACCCGCCCATTGAGTTCAGTGGGGTTTACCTCTGAGTAAATGTGCCTGGGATTGCAGCCTTAGGCTTTGTTTCAGTGGGAGGTGAGAATATTTACTTTCCTTCTTGCCAATTTGCCTTAGTCCCCTCAAGCGGTCAATAAAATATGCAGCATAAATGTTGGTGCTTTTCTCACAGTTTGGCTGTTTCCAAGGTGATTTCCCTACAGCATCTTCAGAGAAATTAAGTATGATGTTAATCATTTGGACAAGGGCACTAGGTAGGCCAGCGCCAGTCCTGCTCATTGAGTATTAAATTAAGTGTATTTAGACAGTTACCATCAGAGGTTTGCAGAGGGTGGGGAGCTTAATCATAAATGCATACCGGGGGTGGCTGGCTGGATCTTTCTGCCTCCCTGAAATGAAGGCAGCTATTCCCAAGTGTAGAGATGAAGTTAAATTACGCATCAAGTGCAACTGATGTTTGGCTGCTACAGCTAAAAGTGGGGGTGCGGCCAGGTGAGGAGAGAGAATCTGACTCTAAGCTACAGGGCTTGGATTTATAATCAACTACTTTAAAAGCATTTTGAAGGACCTGAATCCGCAGTGTTCACACCTCGACTTTCAGTGAGATGATTTCCTAGACAAAAGAAGAGACATCCCCCCTCCTTAACCATTTTCATTTTGAAGAAGCCGGCTGATGGTTGAGATGATAGGTATGCATTTATTTATAGGGGTGCATTTATTTTCACATTTGCAGCCCTGTGTGCACGCCCACGCCCACGCCCACACACTAACTATAGCGGTTTTGACAGAGCATGCTATCATAGGGAAGTGTTCCACTTTGGGGATGTAACTTTTCACAGTGGTGTAAAGTAGAGCAGTAAAGTTGCCCATGAAAATGCAAATTTCGTTGCACACGTTTAAGCGGCCCTGCTGCCTGAGATTCTTTAAATGGGGATGTTGGGCTTGGATCTGGAACTTTTGCCTGCAGCGTGTGTAGTAGAGGCTGGTGGCTCCGATGTCAGTGGGGCGGTGAATCCGCTCCGGGTTTTATCCAGAACTCTGAAGGAGCAATTCAAGGTGCTGGAAAGCTCCCTTAGAGTGCTGTCTGAAACCTGGAGCGGATTCACCGCCCTTCTAACATTGGAGTCACCCACCTCCACTAAGTGTACGTGTGCTCTATTGCTATGCTATAGTCTTCCAGTCCTAAACGTTTTCCTCTCTCTCTCTCTCTCTCTCTCTCTCTCTCTCTCTCAATATTTATTTATGAGTTTTCCAAATTTATATTCTGTCAATCCCAGTGGCTGTCTAGCCACACGCTTGCTCAGTTTGAACAGTTCTACAGCCTCCTGCACAATTCCACTGGGCCCCACCTTTGTTTCTCCTTTTTAGAGCCCTGAGGCCATGATATTAAATTGAACTTGGGCACATGCAAAGTAAAATGAAAGTTTCCATCACATTTAGAAGGCTGAATTATCTATTCTGGACTAAGATACAGGCGCACAACCTTTGCATAGTTAAAGCTAATCTGCATATCATCAGCATCAGGATCAAGAATGGATGCCTTTCTTGGGTTTCCTTTCATATGAAAAGATTATCACAGAATCCTAGAACCTCAATAGTAAAGAAAGAGAGGGACTATAAATCAACTACTGTTTATGTTTTCTTTAGATAAAGGATTTACATTAAAATGTGATTCATAATACGTTCTTTGTTTGTAATCGCTTCAGAGTCAAAGCGAAGTGTGCTCTGCAGAAAGTATGCATAAAGGCTAGGTTCACTCAACATGCCAACTACACCACGGTTTATTGTCTTGTCTGAATGTAGTGCGTTTTCTGCAGGTTGGGTTAACGTGTTGTCTGAACACAGAGCATTTTCCTCAGGGTGGCTTGTTAACCATGCAGTGTGGTTTATTTTTCTCGAACAAGCCACCCTGAGAACCCATGGCTTTTTGTTGAGTTGTTCAGGGTGGTTAACAAGCCACACTGCATGGCTAAGGAGCGACCCTGGAGAAAACGCACTATGTTCATACAACACGATAGCCCATCCTATGGAAATCGTGCTGCATTCAGACAACACAAAAATCACTGTTCAGTAACAATCCACACTGTGTGGGCTAGCATGTTGTGTGAACCCAGCAAAAATGTTAGGTGCCTCAATGTCATTTTGTTTTCTTCTTTCTGTTGTACATAAGAATCCTTGTATGTACGTAAGAATTCTTGTATGTGTATATCTGTTTTAATTTAATATGTTTGTGGGCAATGTTCCAAAATATAATCATTCTACTTGATTTGCTAGCATAATACTTCAGCTATTGGGCGGTATAGAAATGTAATAAATAAATAAATAAATAAATAAATAAATAAATAGAAAATTTATATTGGCTTCACTTTTGTGCAACAAGATAATTACTTAGAACCAAGCACACCAGTGTTTTATCTTGATTTATTGTAATTTCTGTCACAGATGCATGTTTCTTTGTGGTTTAAGGAACAGCTTGCTTTCTACCAAAACAAACATGATTTTAATTTTAAATCATCCCCTCATAGAGAGAGAAAGCCACCCAAAACAACCCCTTTAAAAAATTAGGAGTGGTAGATCTAACCTAAAATGAGTTCCACATTCAGTGCCAAATATTTCTCTATAAGCCCCTTCTCTAGGTCAGTGGTGAGCGGTGGTCAGGAAAAGTTTATCACCTTCCTCAAAGATCTGATGGCTTTTCCCCCCATTCAGAACATTCCAGAGAGGTCTCGGTACCAAGAAACCCAATGTTAATCATCAGCTCCCATAAAGAGACATTCATTGACCATTAGACACACTTGATCTTAGCCAAAACGCTATTAAGAAACATTAACCAGCCATAAACATATTTTTTTTGCCCAGAAACATGTGGCTGGCCTGGTTGGGCAGATTTCGTAGCAGTACTGATCTTGTTATCTACTCTTCAGCAACTTGGGTGTGGGGTGAAGCACATCTAATATACACTAGATTCACTATGGGCTGAAGGCACAACTTTGGGTCATGCAAATCAGCAACAGTTCTCTGGGAATCCCTCCATACGAAGACTACAAACTGGGTCATGAGAAAACTGACACCTGAATTTCCTCCTTCTGTAATGGCAGCTTTTAAAAGTAGTGCCACGCCAAAACTTTATCCAATGAAAATTTCAATCATTCTCATTCAATTTGGTAGAAAAGAAATTCCTTTCAAAAAGAAATTAAAGGGAAAAGAAATTTCGGAGAAATTCTCATGGGTTTAGTTCAGAGTTCTTGTGCTTACCTTACTTATGAGATGACTGAGGAATGTGTGTGAATGTCCTGTCTTTCATTGTACAATCATCTCTCTGACAGCCTTTAGCTTCTGCACTTCCCACCCAGGGGAAGACATCATAAACATATTCCTCCCATAGGGACTTTTTAGATCAGGAAGTGCAGGCAGCCTGGGAGACTGTAGAGCAATGGTGAGACGTGTAATAGAAAGAAAAATAGAGGCAGTACCCTCAGCTGCCTCACAGTGAATAGTTAAGGTCAAAAGCACCACAAACACACATTAAAAATAAATTACAAAATGCCCGGAGAATGAGGCATTTAAAACGGAAGTCCATTTTATGGAGAAAGAACACTTTCAGGAAATTCCTGAGATTTTTCTTTCCTTACCTCCGAGAAATGAAAGGACTCTTTTCAGAATTTTCTCCACATTTTTTCACCATTATTTTTTTGTGGTGGAAGAATTCCCTCCTCTCAATGCCCTGAATTGATGCTATGTATATGGGCCATTGTGGAGGATGCAAAATGGGGGCCCAGGCTGCCAATATAGCTGGTGCTGGTGCCGCTTGCAGTGGCAGTGCAAAAAAACCCAATAGTCGGGGGAGGGGGAGAAAGAAGCTGTTCCACAACCCTTTCCAATGGTGATGCCTACCTGTGAGAAATTGTTGGGGAATTTCTCCTCCCCTTGGAGAAATTTGGTGAAATTGTCCCTCCAATTTCTCTACCCACAAATAGGGTGGGCCTGGGTGCCAAATCTGGCATTCCCCAGAAGGCCACACCCCTTCCCTTAGTCCCACCTCTTGCCCCCACTGATTGATTGGTGGTTTCCCAGCTTCTGTGCAGTTCTTTTACCCAATCTAAACGGTTGAAATGCCTCTCCTACTGCTTAGTTACTGGCAGTATAAGCTTTAAACTAAAATATGTTCATATTTTAGCCCACCCCATTTAGCCCCACCCCTGGAAGGCAGCCTATGACTGCTTCGCCGCAAGGAAATTTGGTCCTCAGGTTGCAAGAGATGCTGCATCCCTGATGTATGTGGTTCATAAGAGATGCCAGCCATTCAACTAGATCAAATTTAGATCAAGAAGGATTAGGAGGTGGTGGTAATTATTTAAAAACAACAACTCCACCAGCATTATGGCCCCAGTATGACCACCAATCCACCCAAGGCTCCTTTCACATTTTTTTTAAATGTGGCTGATTTGACCCTGGATCTCCCACAGTCTCATCTAGGCCATGGAGGGCAACAATCTCATGATTTTATGATCACGAGATCGTTGCCCTGGTTTACACATGGCGTGCGACATCACGGCCGCCATTTTTTGTTTTTTAAAGAAGGAGCACACGAGCGCTCATCTGAAAACCAGTGAGTTTTTTTTTAAATCCTGAGGAGCTCTGTGTCCCATGCCTGGCTCCCGGCTCCTCGTGGTTACTCACGAGGAGCCAAGATAACCCACGATGCCTGCCCACATGTTCCACAGTCTCGGGATCATCCCGAGACCATGGAAAAAGCGGGATTAAAGGGTAGGGTGAAATCCCAGGCCAAGGGAGGGGGTCATCCCTCCCTGCTTCTGGGATCCCCTGTGCATCATGTGGATGCACAGGGAAGATCCTGGCATGATCCCAGGATATAGGCCTGGTCTAGCCATGGCCCTAGTTGCAGTCTCACTGTTTCTGCAGACCCAACGACATAGGTGATCTACTCCCTTTTACCTTGCAGCTCCCTAGTTTTCAGCTTTTAATTTTGTCAAAGATTAAGCACCATTCAAGTCTGGCTCCTTTCTCTTCAGGAGGTTAATTCTTGATTATTTCTTTTGCTTCCCTTAATGAAAAGAAAACAAGGGAATAAAATTAACAAGCATCCATCACAGGTAGGGTTTTTTTGAGGGTTTTTTTTTAAAGACAAGTGTCTATTAATATTTATGATTTGTATTCCTTTAGTACTGAGCCTGAAGTTGAAAATGTGGATCGATTATGTCAAATATTGTACAGACATAAACTGAAATGCTTTGTGCCCACTTTTCCCAGCAAGATTGTGAGAAAGGCTGTTTAAAAAGACATGAATTAAGCTACTTTTTCGAGATAATGCAGAAAGCTTGGCACAAATTGTATCCAATTATACATAGTAGAAGGCCAAAGGAACTCTTGAAATAGTATTTACATAAGATTGGTGGGAAGGCAATTCTGAAGGACTATGTGGGCAAACTGGAATTAGGAAGGGTAATTAATCTGATCAAAAACTAGTTCAAAAACTTGAAAATAACCCCTTAACAAATCACCAATGTTAAGTAAGAATTTCCACCAAGTGACCAGGCATAGGATCCAGAGGGCGAGGCGGGTAAGAAACAAATTATTATTATTATTATTATTATTATTATCATCATCATCATCATCATCATCATCATCATTATTATTAGGGCAGCTAGGGTAGTAAAATGTGTAGGAACTATTAACACATGGAGCACTATAAATCAGAACATCCCTAGTTTGACTATTGCCTCTGCCATGCCCTCAATAGGTACCAACCATTCTTAGGGTTCTTGCTGGGATTACAAGGTAATGGGCTTAATCCAGACCTAGTTGGTTGCATTTAGGTCCACTGAAATCAATGTGAAAAGTTAGTCATGATTTAATTTTGTTCCCATTTATTTCAGCTAGCTTAGCAGCTAGCTTAGTCTGGCTCAAACCCAATATATGTGAAGCACCATGTATTATTTTTCTGGAGTTATTTGCAAGGCTGCATTGGGCTCTTTAAGCAAAGCAACCACCAAATATAAACTTGGCATCTGTGTTGCATTACAAGTTTTTTTCAGAACTATTTTTTCAGATAGTATGTCTTCTGGAACATAGCTTACAGCATTTACTTCCAACTACTGAAGATAAATACAGCTGAATTACTTTTATTTAAACACATTAATCCACATAACGGAAATGCCCTTAACAGCTAATCACCTGGAATACTAGCTGAACAATCTGCTTAAATCAGTAGCACCCATCTATCTCTCCAGGTAGTGAGCTTAATGCTTCCCTGCAGTGAAAGCAAATAATTATGCTGCCAGTTTCCACAAAGATTTAACACATCTCTCAGTGGTGAAGCAGAAACCTCCCTAAGAGTAAAAAAATAAATAAATAAAGAAGCAAAAACTAGTAATGTGGCCGTAGATAGCTGTGATACAGAAAGAGCTAACATCACTGAATTGTCATATGGTGATTTATTGTAGCTTTACTCCAAGGTGTTGGCTTTTTTCACACTAGTACCCTTTAGTGCTGCCAAGACATTACTATTTTGCAGTCAGCTAGAAGCACAATTTAAGCTTGGTTCCACACAGCACTGAATTAGGGTGACCATACGGAAAGGAGGACAGGGCTCCTGTATCTTTAACAGTTTCATAGAAAATTCTATGCAACAGTTTCTATGCAACTGTTAAAGATACAAGAGCCCTGTCCTCCTTTTCATATGGTCACCCTAACTGAATAAAGTACTGTTTTTATTATTATTATTATTATTTATTTATTTATATAGCACCATCAATGTACATGGTGCTGTACAGAGTAAAACAGTAAATAGCAAGACCCTGCCACATAGGCTTACAATCTATTAGAAGTCTCCACAGGCAAGTTTGTAAGTATATTTACTCCGAAGTAAACCCTGAAATAAACTGCTGTGCTACCAGCAGTTCCTATGCACAATGTTTTTGGACTGGGACTAAGCATGTGCAGATCTGGGTTCAAATCCAAGCTCAGCTCTGGGCTTCCTAAGTGTTCTTGAAAAAGTAACTTTACATATCATATTCATGTCCCACACTTCCAAAAAGGAGCTCAAAGCAGGATACATAGGGTTCCCAGCCAGCCATTTTATCCTCACCACCACCTTCTAAACTAGGGTAGGCTTACCCAATACACTCACAAAGCTTCATGGCTTTGTGAGGAAATTGGACCCAGGTCTCTCCTGTTCGTCCACTACTTTATCCAATACAATCTATTGTGTTGGATCCAGAAATGCACTGATGGAAGAGTTGTAGCATGGAGTTCCGTGAAAACACAACATGCACAGATTGAGCTCTGGCTTTGATATGTTGCGCAAGAACCTAGCGTTTGCAGAAGCCAGTACGCCAAATCAGGATCCCAGGGTTAGTGAAACAACACTGCGTAATGGAAAAAAAGGTTGTTGCACTTGCACAAAATATCTTCTGCTTCAGTAGAACAGAATCTGAATCCAGACCACTGGTCCAGTCTAAGTTCCCATCTGTAAACTGGGAATAATCATCATTTATATCCAAGAAATGTGTAAGGTTGAAAACCATAAGGACTGAACACTACTTACCACATTCAGGGTAGTAAACATGATAAATAAGAATTATATTTACTGTTGTTCCCTGCCTCGATCAAAATGGAGAGGTGGGTAAGAAATTATTATTATTATCATCATCATCATCATCATCATCATCATCATCATCTGAACCAGTGTTGTATAGTGGTCAGAGACCAGGTAGACTCAGGTTGTGATCTTCATTCATCCATGAAGTTCAATAGGTGCTCTTAGGCTGAGATACAGTAGCTGCCTAATTTACCTAAAAAAGTGGGAAAAAGTGGGAAAGAGAACTTTGTTTGCCTTTCTGAGCTATATGAAGAAAGGGCAGAATAAAATGTAATGTGTTCCTGCTCACTATGGTTGTCGGCACCATGGGAGAGAAACAACCTTCAAACACAAGCACTAGTTGTTTGTTGAGGGGGGGGGTGTCTTTTTGAAGCACTGTTTTAAGGCAGCTGATTCTGTTTTCATAGCATGCAGCAGACTGTTACTGGAGCTCTAATTTTGGCAAAATACACTAAGGGTGTTTTCCTACACATGTTTAGTTAGGGGGAAAAAGTCCTACAATTCCCATCCTGTCCCTATCATCATGGCTGGCTGGCTGGAGGAATATTGGAATTGTAAGACTTTTTTTCTGGCTAGACAGACAATAGGATTGTGCCCTAAGAATGTCCATTTGATAGGGTGACCAACTGTCAGGATTTCCCCAGATTTGTCCTGGTTTTTGTTCTTTCCATGGTGTCAGGGGGGATTTTCTATAATTTTCAATAATGTCCTGGAATGACACACCTTCCTCTTTAAGGCTGCCATTAGCATGGCAGGAGGGAATGACATGCGTTCTTGAGGCACATCATTCCCCCACCCCGAGCTCCAATTGATGTCTTAAAGGGGAAAGTGGGTCATTCGTGGACATTATAGAAAAGGCCCCAATTGGAGTGGATGGTGGTGGTGCAGAATGAAATCCTTTCCCCTCCTCCACTCCAATCGGGTTCTTTAAGGTGGCGGGGGAATAACGTACTTTCTGCAGGACTCAGAAAGCTGCTTCCCCACACGCACACTAGGTGTCCTCTTTTTTGGTTTCCCAAATATGGTCACCCTACCATTTGAACAATCCCGTGAATTAGGCCTCAATTTTTCCTAATACATGAGCATGATTAATTCAGAGGCATGATTAATTTTCCTAATGCATGAGCATGAATAATGCCAAATAAGAAAACCCATGTTGTTGCAAGTGGTTCACTCACCACCTTTGAGCAATAGAAATCTACCTCCTCGCCAGATGGCTGCTTCCATTTATTTCCTTCTGTAACCACTGTTTTATTTCTCTCCTCCAGACTTCTATTGTGCTTTATTGTCATGGATGCCATTCCAAAAGCTTTTATGGCCTGAAGCATCTCATTTTCTGTTCACGTTTACCTTGATGAATGTCCTTCATACATTTCTTTTACGGTCAGTGTCAGTTTATTGTGTAATAGTTACCCTAGAAGATACCTTACTGCCGAGACCTCATTTAAAGCAATATCTTCTGTTCTTTTTTCTGCATAACACCTGAGCCTATGGAATTTTTTTAGTAATGGCACAGGCATTTTGAATTGATCATACAATTAACTTATTGCGTACCCTCTGCTTGAGCATTTTTCCGCAGGTTGCTTTTAATTGCCATTAAATCACAATTTTGAACTGTAAATCATGTCACCAAGTGTATAATGGATTAATCACAGAAAGAAAATTTATGGCTAGGATGCTTAAAATGAGCAAACCCATGCAGCTGTGCAGTGTATATTTAAAGATATTAATGAAAAAGAACACGAATTATAATATATCCAACTCAGTAGGATCTCAGAGCAATCTTTTCCACACTAACGGCTTTTACCAAGGGATTGTTTAGTGTTACCAAGGGATGTGTTGTTTATTGTCTGTTATTAATATTTCTAAAACACCCTTTTGCCCAAAAAACACCAAGGTGATGCACAACAGATCCAAAACAAAATAATAAAACCATAAATGCAAAAATGCTATGGCTGCATGTGGCACATAATATAGTGCTACCTTCATTGACATCTGCAAGAAAGGCAAGGGGGCACTTCACACACACACACACACACACACACACACACACACACACACACTGGATAGGCCATCTAGTTTCCCAGCTTTCATTAAACAAAAAACAAGTCTCTAGCCCTTGTAGAACCCAAGATACAAGGCAAAATGTGCAGCCACTGTCTTGTCCATTTGTTTCGTGAGAAACTAGTCTGCTCCCACCTTTGAGTGTTTTAAGCCAATGAATGAAGTCATAGCAATGATTAACATACCAGTATCTGGAGAAGGAGCTTCCTGGATCGTTTTTAAGCCTTTTTGGAGTCTTCCCTGTTAGGAAATAATTGCAGCCTCATAAACACACACACACAATTTAGAAATCCAGGAGTTTAGTGTAGCTGAGATTGGGCAGTAGTGTGACTACCAAAAAAAAACAGTGTGATAGTGCCTTGGCCTTTCCCAACCTGATGCTCCCACTTATTTTGGATGACAACTCCCAACATTCCTGAATATTTGTAATGTTGGCTTGGGCTGATGGGAGTTGAAGTCCAAAACATCTGAAGGATACTAGGGGCTTTGCTAGACCTACCCCGTGTTCCGTCGTTGAGGAGCGGTGAAAGTGGATTTTCCCATTCAGCCATGATGCCTCATGCTCCACACCTGCCTTCGATTTGTGGCGGAAGTTTGCGCCGGTTGTGCTGCTGCCGCCGCGAGCACGGTTGCGCAGCCACACCGGCCTGATTGCCGCGGCTTTTTTTTTCCGCTCGCTGCACGGTTTGCGCACGTCCGAAAGACCGCAAACTTGCGCAGCCGTCAGCGGCAGTGGCAGTGGCAGCTGAAGTGCTGCTGGTGCTGTTGAGAGTCAACATTGATGCGCTCACTTCCTGATGGGGGTCGTGGCGGGTGTCATATGACTCGAGGTCAATCGTCTGCATGGGCACTCTGTGCCTACATCTCCCATCATGCCTCTGAGGTGTCGGCGGCGATGACCGCCTCTGTGCCCTGTGCCCCATCCCAAGGAGCCAACCCACATCTGGCCGTAGCCATGGCAGCAGCCCACAAACAGCTCTGCCCTCTGCCAGCCTGGTACCCACACTAACAGGCAGCGTACAGCACCGCCATTATGCGGCCACGGTAGCTGCCCACCGCAAGGAGTCACCAGCCACTTTTCCGGTCCTCCGTTCCTGCGCAAACTGTCACTGGGGGAGTAAAAGAAAAAGCCGCTCCGCTGCGCTGCCCCAGCTGGCGGACTGTGCGCAAATGGCGGAGGCAGCTTAACCGAAGCCGCTGACCACTCCCCCTTAGCACGCCTTTTCCTGCCCAGTGCGGACCACAGTGACCTCACATCCTCCCACACGTACTCCGAATTACCGCGGGACGGCAGGAAAAGGCGCACTAGAACTCACTTTTTTAAAGTCGGGAGAAAGAGGCTTCACCGCAGGATAACGGCAGATCCTCGTGAACGTCATCTGGAAGCCTCGACGTGACTGCGGAAGGTAACGCGCGCTAGAGCCTCGTCTAGTAACGCCCTAGGTTGCAGAAAGCTGGGGTCCTTTACACTTAGAAATCCTTACTTAGTTCTCATAGCTTACTTGTGAGACAAAATCTTCTACGTACCAAGGGGTCTGTCCATAAGAAGCCTGAACACTCCCACCATCATCCCCAGACATAGACGAGGATTCTACACGTATTTGTATGTGGAGAGTCTCAGAAAAAGATGGGGGAAGGGTAATTGATGGAGAGAAAATCTCTGGCCAATGAAGTGAGTCACATGTAGACAAGGGAATTGCTGAAAAAATGAGTCATTAAAGGCTCAATCCTGTACATCTTTAGTTAGAGAAAGGGCCTACAACTTCCAGCATGCCCCACCCAGCCAGCCTGGGACAGGCTTGGTACATTGACAGCTTATTGAGACCAAATACGTTTTGAGAGCTATCTCCTGATCTGATCCGTAACCCTTTACTGGGATTAAATAGGAGGCATGCCATGGTAGTCCTTGGCAGCTGTAAAATTGGGATTAATCCATAAACATGTAGGGCCCCCAAATGAGATTCTATCTGAAAATATTCCTCAAAGCCTTTTGTATTGCTTCCTGTTTTCTCGGATATTCTACTGTGCTCTTGAGATGAAAAATAGGCTGGTGGTACTTTTTGTGCTACTTTGGACAAATCTATTTAGTTTGCAAAGTGTCCTGGAGTATCAGCTAGGAGGACAAGCATTCATTATTTCTGCCCTCCTAACTTCTTCCCAAGGCTAGAAAATAATGATTATTTCTGCTTGGCATGCTGTTTCTTTTCGCAAGTAGCAATGGTATCTTGGTGCACACACCAAAGAGTACCTCTCTAAGGGACAGTCCCTGATTGCCATGAATAATCAGTAAAGACAAGTCAGTTGTATTTATCCCTGTGCTAACCAGGAAAGCATACAAACTGAAAGAAATCAACTCACTGCTCCCTTGCAAGATCTGATCATAGCAGACTGATTTCCTGCTTGTCAGATGTAGTGGGATGTTTTCTGCCAAAGCACATCAGACTGTCAAACACAACATTTCCATTGAAACCTTTTATGAAGACATGATCGCAGCAACAACCTAAATTGAAGAGAGTATCATAAATTGCTTATTCGGTACCAGGGATAAAATCGTTACTATTTGTTTGTAGGCTATATGGACCACAGTAATTTTTGTTTTGCTGTTATCTACCTACATATATGGATGTAAGTGTAACTCTATTCAGGTGTTTGGTACCAAGGGTTAGAAAACGAGTGAAGCGGCTATCGGGAACTTATGGGACTAACCCTACCCCCTCAAAACCATCTCACACTCCGGCCATGCCTCTCTTGATTTACACAAGATCAGTATCAATCTGAAGGGGGCATTTCCATACATGTAGGGGTTCTTCCATGAGAATGGGAATCCTGTAGAGAAAGTCCTACATGTGTAAATGTGGCCCCCATCAGACTGATAAACCCAAGCAGTTCAGGGGAAAAAACCTGTATCTTGAGTTGAAAGAATTCACCCTGCAGTAATATAGAACGTCTCTACATAAAGGAAAAAACCCGACCCCTTACCAGCCTTTTTTTCCCCTTGGGTCTTTCTGTATTTACTACGGCTTCTTCAGATGCAACCATGTGATTTGTAATTGAAACCTTCCCCTCTGGCCAAATGTTTCATAAAGTTCAATGAAACATCGCCATCTAGTGGCAGAATTAATCCCACAATTATTTTAGATATCGGTTAAGTGAGATTTGTAAGAGATGTCCTGGAGGTTGACGGCATCATGTAAATGACCCACAAACTTCCGTGACTGGCCAATCATAAGTGTGCAATAAATCGCTCATGTAAAGAAGCTCTTACTCATCTGTAGTGGCTGAGAGCCCCCTCCCTCCTGCTACCAACTGTCACTGCAGAGGCCACCATGAGGGAGGAAGCAGCAGCCAGGCATCTCTCCACCGTGCCTGGGTCCAGCTCCAGCTGAGAGCCCCCTCCCTCCTTCTGTCCCCTGTAACTGCTGAACTTTCCAACTAAGATTGTAGTGCCTGAATTTGCTTTCCTTTTCCCCCTCCTCCTCCTCCCTCCCAATCCCCTTTCCTTTTGTGTCATGTCTTTTAGATTGTAAGCCTATGGGCAGGGACTGTCAAGAAATACTTTTGTAAGCCGCCATGAGAGCCTTTTTTGGCTGAATGGCGGCATAAAAATACTTAAATAAATAAATAAATAAATAAAAGGAGCAACACTTTAATGCTCTGTTCAGTATTATTGAGTACAGCCCCCATACTGCCGAGGTAACACACAAATTGCCCTTTAGGTTAAAAAAAAAGGTTTTGGAGAGCATTATTTCCAAAGTATTCTTTTTAGAAAGCTTTAGTTCAGTGATTTTTACTGCAAGGCTAGAGGGCCACTGGCACGTCTCAGTAACCCCATGTACTGCTCTCCACCTCTCTCTCTCTCTCTCTCTCTCTCTCTCTCTCTCTCTCTCTCTCTCACACACACACACACACACACACACACACACACACACACACACACACAGTCTCTCTTTTTGCAGTAGTTTCTCACTCTCAGCAGGGTCTGTCCATTATTATTATTTATTATTATTTATTTATATAGCACCATCAATGTACAATGTCCAGCTTTGCCTTATCGTTTGCTGCTGTGATCTGGGGGGTGGGGGGAGAGGAGCCTAAGAGGCAAGGAGCATTACTGATTGGCTAGCTGCAGTGGTACGCTACACAGGAGCTGGAGTGGGTGTGAATGAATGCATGGGTGAAGGAGTGATCCATGTGATCCAGCACTGGGAGGTTTTGCAGCACTGAGCAGAGGAGACCATTCTCTCAGTGACAAGAAAAAGATCTATTCCAACCTAAGGACAACGCAAATCTGTCAGAATTTGTCTACTTGGTGACTTGGTGATTGACTGATAAGACCTTGCTTGGATGATGGGGAGGGGGATGGGGAGGAGAGGCCAGAAAAAGGTCTACAGCCAAGTCTGGTACACAGAGGCCATTTCTACACCAGCCAAAAATGCAGGCTGATCACGGCCAAGTCCCTGTGCCTCCAAATGATGCACAGGAACTCCCAGGGGCAGGTGGGGGATGAGCGCGGGTTTTCCCAGGGATAAGTACTCCCTGGGAAAACCCAATTCTTCCCACGGTCTCGGGAACATCCCGAGACCATGGGCGGTGTGTGGCCGCCCATCCTGGCTTCTTCCCTCCTCCCTGGGGAGCAGTAGAGGGAAGGAATCAGGCCGGGAGGAATCGGGAGTGGGGGGAGAGGGGTCGGGCCTTCTTTTAAAACAGCAACTCACCTTTCATTGGAGCACATTTTTTAAAATGGGGGGCGCAACACCCTCCTTCTTCCCGGGGTGTCGCGCTCGCATGTGGACTAAGAGGAGGATCTCACAATCAGGATATCGCGAGATCCTCCCCCTCCCTCCTGGAATGCCGGGAGGTTTAGAAAGGGCCAGAGTCACCACTTGACCAGGGGCTGGGGAGAGGTAATACCTCCCATGGCCCAGGAAAGGCTCCAAGTGGCCTTCATGCTGAAGCCAAGGTAGCCCCAGCTTGAAAAATAAAGAACACTGCTTTAATTGGTTTAAGAAGCACACACAGAAAGAAATTGCTTTGTTTGCTACTTCAGATTACAATCTTCAGGCAGCCATTTTGAACTGACCCCCTTCTGTCCTCCTCTAAAGCAACATTTTAATACAGCATTCCTATTCACAGTGAGCTAATTAATCTAAGACTTTACTTTACAGGAAACACTCTACTTACACATGGATCTTGAATAGACATCCCGCTGTGGAGAATGTTGATTATCCTGAGCAAGACTCAAGATATATATTACTTATTGCTATCTTTTGTAGATGATGGATGCTGACAATCTACAACATTTTTCTAGGGCAGCCATTATAATTGGGAGCTTGAAAGTAAATCTTGAAAGAGAATATATTTTCTCTCAACATCGAGAATTCATGTAGCACCGGAGTACACTATACAGTTTCTGTAAACTTTAAAATCCCAGTTGCACTTCTGCCCTTTCAATTAAACTATAAAATGGATCAACATTCTTTCATCTTTATCTCGTGCTATTAATATAATCTGCGTACAATCTTACACACACATTTGTGGAAGACAGAATAAGAAATTAGGTCTCCAGAAGTATTATGATGACTTTTCTTTTTATTATTGTGGCAATATGAAAAAGGCCTGCATTCAGAGGGACGGAGCCACAGGGCTGCAGATTCTCTCAGCGTGCGCCACAGTGAAGGTTTTACAGAGACTCTCTAGGTGGAAACCTGTCAGCCCTCATCACAAGTTATCTGTCTCCAATCCATCTTGAGTATAGAGCACTTGAGGCTTTTTGATGATTTCTTTAGTTCCTTTGTTGCACAAACTCTTTCTCTTGTGTTACTGGCATGCACTTGCTAAACCTTTAATTGAACTGTATATATTCATTGTTAAACAATGATCTCCCTGACAAGGTTCACCTGGCGCCAACATTGATATCTTTTTGGCACCAGGTTAAGACCTTTCTCTTCTCCCAGGCAGTTAACAACATGTGCTGAGTTTGTTTCTAACTGTATATTTGTTTCTAATGTTTATTGTTTTAAACTTTTGTAAACCTCCCAGAGAGCTTCAGCTATGGGACGGTATATGAATGCAATTAATAAATAGAATCATAGAATCATAGAATAGCAGAGTTGGAAGGGGCCTACAAGGCCATAAACAGGACATGAGTGCTATAGCACCCTCCCACTCATGTTCTCCAGCAAATGGTGTTGACAGGCATACTGCCTCCGGTACTGGAGGGAATATAGAGCCTTTATGATTAGTAGCCACTGATAGCCTTTATCCTCCATGAACTTATATAATCTCATTTGAAAGCTCTCCAAGCTGGTAGCCATGATTACATCTTGTGGTAGCAAATTCCATAGTTTAACTCCCACCATTCAACTTCATTGAATGACCCTGGCTTCTACTATTCTGAGAGAGGAATATATTCACTGGAGTGAATGAGATATTTTTGGGACCGAAAAAAGGAAGTAGAAGTTGTTGCCAAAGGCTTCTAATGCCATGTGCCTTAGGGCTGAGTGTGTGGTGTCATCATTTGGGCTATAGCAAGGAAGGAAGGAACTGATCGCCCATATTACAATGTTGTAATGTGTGTTTTATTGGCAGGAGTCCACAGATGTTGTCTTGTTGGACAGCAGCCATTATTTTTGTTCACCACTCACCCACTCCCCTTCTCTGAAACCTGCAGAGAGCTTGGGAGGCAGGTGGCACCTGCTCGTATCTGCAATGTGGTATGAAGACGGTAAGAAGCAGCAGGAGATTTACCTGCCGCTTGGAAGAGACTCCTGTCAGTCCTTGTCTTCTCCAAACTATGATTTCCTTTAAATCAGAATTATACCTAATATGGCAAATGTCATGTCTAGCCCTGCTCACCCTGTTTTGGAAGAAGGTGTTTCAGGTAATCAATCAGAATCAGACTCTAAAGTAGAGGAGTCGGCACCAGACACAGGCCAGCCTGTACCAGTGGGGGAGAAAGCTCTCACGGGCTCTTCACCAGCTGGTGGTGAACTCTCTCCAGAGCTTATCTCGTCAAGGGCAAATCATACAGAGGCAGTGGGAAGCCAGCATTCTTCCGAAGGAGAGAGCGCGCGACAGGCTAGCTGATCCTAGGTTGCGCCGCAGGCTAAAATGGGCGGAGCGAAAGGAAGGCAAGAGAAAGTCGGCCCGGCACGCATTGCATGAGAAGCTGCCTCAGAACTAGCCTCTCTGAAGCTAACTCGTTTTGGGAAAGGGCTTTCCGTACTCCTTGAAAGGACAATTGTCACACTTAGTTTGCATAGTTTTGCATAGGGGGAAGGTTCCAAGTGTTTCGACTCTCTTCAGGTGGAAAGTGATGTTTATTGCTTAAATAAAGCTTTGTGGATTATTTAGCAGGCCTCGTCATTGTCTCCCAAGAAGGCAGGAAGTTTCTGAGAAACACGACAGCAAAAGTGGATTCACACAATCCCTCTAGTGTGTTCAATTATCACGTCAAGGGGTTCTCAGGGTCATGAATTCTAGTCCTGCTCACCACTAGAACTGTGTGCAGCCTTTGCCCTCCTTGATGAACATTTGTTGGATGTTCAGGAAGAAGAATTCTCAGCACATACAGACATGCGCCTGAAAAGCTCATACTGCCCAATTGGGAGCTCTCATTCAGTTCTTGGTGTGCATAGATATATGCACAGATAACTATCTCATTAATGTCCAGCAGATGTTAATCAGAAGAAAGGAAAATGCACCATGGTTGCACATAGCCCTGAGAACCCCTCTTTGAGTTCACGGAACATATGTGTGAATCCCCCTGAAGTGAAATACTCAATTCTGCTAAAGAAGAAAATATCCCATCACCAGTTCTCCCCAGTGAAGTAAGTCACGTGCTATGAACTGTGCCATATGTTAGTAAAGCATGACTTAGCATTTGAATCCTGTAAGTGCTCTTAAACTTAATTTATTCTTGGATGTACCCACAACGTCATGCTCCGCTACAGCGAGTGGGTAGAGCAGGAGCAGTAAATTAGCCTCTGAATTTACAGAGATGGTTGCTCACCTATGAAGTGGATGTTCTGTAACGGTTTAAAAAGTTCTTTAGATAACAAAAAAAGCCACCTAAATGTTTCATGGGATTAACTTGCAAGCTTAGAACATGGGTTGGGAGATTTTTAGCTTACAGAATCTTATTTGCTATTTTTAGTTTTTTGCTAGAACCCCAAGGCTCACCAACCAGATCCAAATGAAAAGTAGTGGCTTTGGGGGCAGACATACACTTAGAATTAAGGAACAGGATGTCTTTGAGGACATTCTCAGCCCAAGAGTTTGTTTTCAGTATCAGAACTGACCTCACAGTTCTTTCACCCACAAATCCACTCATAGTTTCCCCACAAGCATTCCTCATTTCAACAGCCTGACCTGGGGTAGAGAAGCCTTTTTCTTTTGTTCAATAATTGGGAGTCAGTATCCCATGCTGAACTAAAGCTCAGAGATCTACCAGTAGATCCTGAACTACCTTCTGCCTATCCCGCCTAAGAATATATAAACCTTCAAGCTCAGAAGTTGTTCAAAGAATAACAGAAGGCAGGCATCCAGTCTCTGAGATAAATTGTCTGAGAGCTCACGTAGAATCTGATCCGTTTGTGTGTTCCTTTTGTAGGAAAAGCTCTAAGGAGGGGGAGCAGATCATACTTTCAAGACAAGCATTGTATTCCAGAGTCTTGTTGAATAAATGAGTTGCTTGTGAGGAGACATGCCTACTATTCATACTTGCCTGATATAGAATTCAGTTGGACTTACTCCCAGTAAATATGCATAGAACCAGACTACATGGGACATTGGCCTAGTTTGCATGATTATAGGGTGGTTAATAAGCCATGGTGGCTTGTTAACCATCCTGTATGTGCTGATCCCATGCCAGCTGGATTTAAATGATTCTCCACTGGTGGATGGGTGGGTTACTAAACCACCCAGAACCCATGGCCTGTTTTAGGGTTGTTGCATGGCTTGTTAACCACCCCAACCAACCACCAGTATGTGCAGGGTGGTTAACAAGTGATCATGTGAATGGGCTTATGGTGTCACTGGAGAAGATTCAAATATGGGGAGAACTATTATCCCCTTTTCCATGTGTTCCAGACTAAGCATGATTATTTGTGAAGAACACCTATATTTCTAATTATTTTAAGTTACATTGAGGTAATACTCTTAAAATACACTATTTTGTGTGTGTTTCAGTGTAGGGTGACCATATGAAAAGGAGGACAGGGCTCCTGTATCTTTAACAGTATTGAAAAGGGAATTTCAGCAGGTGTCATTTGTATATATGGGGAACCTGGTGAAATTTCCTCTTCATCACAACAGTTAAAGCTGCAGATGCCCTGCCCTCTTTTAAATCTGGTCACTCTAGTATAGTTCCTGCAGCTTTAACTGCTGTGATGAAGAGGGAATTTCACCAGGTTCCCCATATATACTAAGGACACCTGCTGAAATTCCCTTTTCTATGCAACTGTTAAAGATACAAGAGCCCTGTCCTCCTTTTCATATGGTCACCCTATTTCAGTGGGCCTGTTCAGACAAAATGCTAAACCATGGTTAGGCGTCTAACCCTTTTGCAGCAAATGGTTAGTGAGTGTGTTTAAACCATGGTTATGTAGCCACCATGGTTAGGAATCGTTCACATGACATGCTAAGCCATGGTTCACATGACATGCTAAGCCATAATGTTTAGCTCAAAATGCTTAACCACTGTGGTTCAGTATGTCATCTGAACAGGGTCAGTGTATTGAATTTATCAATGAGAAGGCATTTTAACCTTATTGTGAATTTTGCCCTTCTCCATTGGTACCTAAAATGATTCCCCATCTTAGGTGCGGCAAAATTTGAGGAAAACACAAGCTTTGTCACATACAGTACAATTTTTCCAGCTTCCACTTGTGTTCATCCCTACCACTTGATAGGGGAACTACTTTTCAGCAATTCCTAGCACTGAGGTGCAGTCATTGTCCCACCATACGTGGCACCAGATCTGCTTTCCTGGTTCTCTCCCAAAGCTGTGAGTTGAAATGTCTAAGCACAATTTAGCTTTTAATTCACAGCTGCTTTCTATTTAATCTGACCCATTAGCAGGCTCCCAGCTTCTAGTTAGAAGAACTTAGTAGACAAATCCATGCAAAGATGTATGAAATAACTCCCCTAAAATCGAATTTTAAAAATCTTTTTGTCAGGGTATATAACGGATAGATATAACCATCCTTCTTAAAAATGAAAAGAGAGATTAAAAGCATGACTTTTGGGCATGCAAATTGATTAGGAAGAGTAAGTGGAGAAAATTAAGGAACAATTTGTACTTTTTAATCAAACAAATTGTTTTTTAATTAAGGAACAAATACGTTTTTAATAGTTTTGTTATACTTCAGTTATAGCACAATTTGTACCAATCCATATCTTAAAAGATAGTGATGGATGCGCTGCTTCCTATAATTAGATGAATTAGATAAGCAATATAAATTGCTTGGAACATAATAAGCACATCAAAAACGAAAAGGACAAGTCAGTCACTGTATGCGGTATGTAGTCCTATGAAAGCCAAAGAGACTAAACCAGCAAAAGGGTAAATTGCTCTGTATTTAGTGTTTCTTATAAAATACTGTATGTTTGGATACTATTCAAGGGCAAGATGGCCTATAATAAAAATCAGTTTAAAAACCATGTGACCATTAAAAGTTATAGTGTAAGCACCAAGTATATCATTTAAGCCTGCCATTCCACAAAAACAGAGCTCCTAAGAAAAACCTCAGTAACTCCCTAACCTTCTAATTAAAAGTAGTCTGAAAAAAAGAATGTTTTCAGGGCCCAACTAAAAGAAAATAAAGAAGGGCTAAATGTTTCTCATTGTTTCATAAAGTGCTCCTGCTTAATGACAGGTCAGTCAATAGGAAGAGTGTTAATGTTAATATCTGTACACTTTGAGATTGGCCTACTGTCCCAACAGAAATGACAGGAAACAACCAGTAACACATAATAATGATCTTTAACTTCTAAATGAAGCCACTGAGCGGAGTCACCTGGAAGTTTGGGTTACAGTGTCATCAAGATGAGGATGCTGCATAACCTTACATCTCAACTCAACCTATTAATCCCAGGCTTTCTGTTTGTATGGAGTCAAAGAAAAAGTTCTTTTTAGGATACAAACACGTATGAAACGTGTTACAGATTGATATAAACAAATATTAACTGATTTGGTTTGTGATTTGCGTGTGACAAAGATGATGTTATGAAAGATAAAAGTGCTAACAGTTGTGTTTTGAAACAAGTAATTTATACCACGATGAGATGTTTACGAAGTATTAACAAATAACATGTTTTAATTTGTAATTAACTTTTTGAGCCAGTATAAATAAAGCATTCAAAGACTGTGATGGAGTGAAAGTATGAAGGTTGCCCCCATTTACAAGGCCTAAACTCCCAATACCTTTTGCTTTATTCGCATAGAAAAGCAAAACAAACCAAAATAACGAAGGTATTGAATATAAAGTGAGAGTGAACGGCAATAAAAGCTCATTTCAGATGCTAACCCAAGAACCTTTGTTACTGACATAATTAAAAAATAATGTGTTCAACTTCTGCTCTACTAATAGCAGAAAGAGCAACATTCCAAAAAGATGCATCATTATCAACGGACCTTTATGAAGTTATCAACACTATTTCAGTGTACCGTGAAGTTATCAACAGTATTTCACATTGACTCAAGGCTCTCAACTTAATCTATTTATAGACCCTTATTAGTTGTTATAATATGTAAGCCAGGAGATACCAGCATATCTTAACAGACAGGAGTGATAATCTAGCAATAAACTTTTAGAAATCTCATTTTAGTTAGTGACTTCCTTTGATTTCTCATCTTTATGGAAGTGTCAATTGCCTTATTTTCAATGACTCTCCAAGGTCTCCTTAAAAGTGAGAACTCCCTGTTTTATTGCTTGAATTATGTATGCACTGGGACTAAGGCAATAAGTATTTTAAGGAGGACTTTGAGGAGCACTAGATATTCAATCAAAGCTTCCAGGAATTATGGAAATTGAGTTACACACTAAAAATAGTTTATGCTTTTCTTATCACCTGCCATGAATGTTTAAGAGAAGTAATGTATTGATTTGTTTAACCTGGAAGTGTGTTAATAATTTGCCTTATAGATTCCCATGTTATATACTCGCTACAAATGACACTTGCTGAAATTCCTTTTTCAATACAACGGTTAAAGATACAGGAGCCCTGTTCTCCTTTCCACATGGTCACCTTACAGGAGAGGCCCTTTTGAAGGCACCATTACCTTCAGAGGCCCGTTGGTTGGCCGTGTGTGAAAGGGATTTCTCCTGTGTTATGCCGAAACTGTATATTGCTCTCTCCCACTCTCTTGGCTTTTAGAAAGGGTGTGAAGATGCATCTTTTTAATCTAGCCTTTTAAATTATGTAGTTCTTTTCATGTTCAAATGTTTTATTATTTTTAGTGTTCTTTTTCATTGTTTTAAGGTTTTGTTATTTTCATGATCATCGCCTTGCTGGCTTTTTAGCAAATAAGGTGGTACATAAATGTTAAAAATAGATAGTCTTTTTGAATTCAAGAAGTCTATAAAGACTGATCTCTTCCGGTAGGCCTACCGAGTCAAATTTTAAGATATTTGACTGTTATTTTAATATTGTATTAGTTTTTTATGTTTTAATCAGTTTTATGTATTTTATGGTATTTGTATTTAATGTTGTTCCCTGCCTCGATCCAGAGGGAGAGGCGGGTAAGAAATAAATAAATGTATTAATAATAATAATAATAATTTTTGAAATCAATCCTTTGTCTCGCTGTGGGAGGGGAATTGTTTTTATCCATATCTTTTAAATGGAGTGCACAGTAAAAAGCTGAGAGTGGCCCTGAATCCACTTCACTGGGACACTGACCTTCATTTAGCCCACTGAATTGTGTGTGTTGATGATGAGCCCGTCTTGAGTAGTCAGTTCAGGGACATGTGAATAACAGTTTTGTAGAGTAAGGGTTTCTTCAGACGGGGAGGGGGATTGCATATCCAACCCGTCGCTTTGCTCATACTTCTGCCCCACAATAGGGATGAGCAGCTTCCTCTTTCGTCACATGCTGAAGAAAAAGGAAGTAAACAAAGACCACATGACCCATTCAGTGGGCGTTTTTATTGCGTTGCTTTTCCTGCATGCAGCAGGAAATGGTGGCACCTTTTGCTGTAGGAGGGGAAAAAATGGATTTTCCGGGGTCTTCTTTTTTAACGGGAAAACGAGAAGGAGCAGGAGGCATGCAGAAGGCAGACGGTGTCGTGAAAAGGACCCACAAAAAACCGTGAATGACCAGTAAAAAGCGTGCTATAAAATGCTCATCTGATGACACTCTAAGTTCCTTAAAAACAGTGAGTGTGCTTCTCAAGAGGTAGCCCCTGGCATGAATAAGCCTTTGAGATTGAAAACCTTCCTCTGTAGTTAATAGTGGTTCTGCATAGAAAACTATATAAATGAGTGTACATTTGGGTATAGCAGCTTATCTCAGACGTGGTTTAATCTTTCATCACTATAATTAGCTCTGACTTGTGGTTATGCACTGCTTTTTTCATATCTCTTCACATAATTTTCTATTAAACCACTCTTGCTGATGTAGCATTTAAAATGCTGGAGGAATAACTGTTCTTAGGAATCTTGCTTCTGCTACATGGAAAATGTTATGCAACCATCTTCTATATTTTCCTGACCGTATTCTGCTGCTTCTCCGCACACCCACTGATATATGTGCCCATAACTTGTCATCCTCACTTTCTCACTTTTCAAAAAATGCATCCCCAGGGGAGATGCATAACCATTGTTATGCTAGTGCAAAGCTGATCTTTACAATGAACAAAGGAATATGTGACCACCCCCTTTCAGGGGATATGGCTGGTTGTTGCTTCCAATGTAATAATTGTCCCCAAGTGAAAGTTTTTTCCACCTCTCTAAGGGCAAAGACAATCATTAATTTGTATGCCAGAAAGTAAAGGGGTACTCAAATAGTTGACACATGTAGCAAGTGTATTTAAATGTGACAGGTTGTGCATAGGGCACTTACACAAGTAAGTACTTCACTCGTGGCCTGCATCACAGCCCTTGGTGTGATGCTAAAGTGTGATAGAATAGTAGGAACTGAGCTTTTAAATATATCTCTATGTAAATTATCTTGATGGATTGACAATCATTAGAATTTCTCTCTCTCTCTCTCTCTCTTTCTCTCTCTCTCTGTAGCTTTTAAAACTTTACCTTCTGTTTTTCCCTCCTGTGCAGATGATGGAAATGCTTAAAACAAGCAAAGGTAGTATGAAACTGACTAATGTAAGTGTAAGCATGGCACACACTGGAACATGTTGTATAGTGTTTTGTGTGCTTCTGCCAAAGTGTGCTGCATGGCTTTCTGCTATCATCCTGTGAATCCGGCAGCATGCTCAGTATCTTGTTCAGCAACACAGATGTTGATATTCCTAACTTGCTTTTTAAAAGCAACATGACCCCCTCCCTTTTCAAGGTCCTTTGCAAAGGATGTGTTAGCGTAGTAGTTATGGCTACAGTCTTACTATTCCATTGTTTATTTTTGTCTATATTTTTTTCTATTTACATATATTGTATTTATTTTAGTTAGCAAACTGGTCACTATATCATGATTACCATTGCGTAATTTGCAATTTTTGGTAATATCCAACCCAGTAGAATAAATAGGCTTCAGTCAATATGCAGGGATGTCTGTACTAGTGCTGGGCTGAAAATTTCAACCATTCCATTTTCAGCATTTTGTGTGTGGGTGGGAGGGAATGAAAACTCAGGTGAAAGGGGATGGGAGAGGCAAGAATTTCGGAGAATTTTTCTCTTTGGGTTGGAGACAGGGTATCCACATACCTTTTAAAATGTAGCCAGTTGTTGAGGGGTCTTCTTTCTTTCTTTCTTTTTCTTTTTTCAAAACACCCCCAACATTTTCAGAAGCCCAGGAGTTCTTCCTGAGTGCTTATTTGAGAGGGAGAGGTCACATGGTGCCAATAGCATTTACTTAGAACTGCTGGGCTCCTCCAAATGCCGAGGGAAAATGTGGGGTTTTTTTTAAAAAAAGCGCCCTCTGCAACCTGCTACACTTTTAAAAAATGTATGTGGAAACCCTGGCCTTCTCCCCAAGGAGAAAATTCTCTGAATTTCCCCCCCTCCCTCCGAAAGAGGCAGAAAAAACAATGCTTCTTTTACAGAGAAAGAGAAAGTTCCTGAAAATAGGAGGCAGGATTCGGCCCAGCCCTAGCCTGTACAGCTCCATGGTTACAAAATGGATTTTCTTGGAGGCTCCATATTGCATAAACTTGGCTGAGAGCATCAATAAGATTTTTATTTTGTTTAGTCTATGAACAATAATAAATGTCTATGCACGTCTACGTGCTTTATTTTTCATTGACCATGGGGCTTAATTTCAGGTGAGTGAAGCCATGATAATAGTCCTCTCACAATAATATATCCCATTGAAGTCAGTGAAAAATGCCATGCATTTTAATGCAAGCAAAATCCTCATGAAATGCCATTGGTGGGTAGGAAGAGGGCTCCAGCCCTTACCTCCTCTTCTTACCCTTTGCCTTGAACCTGCCCCCTCTTCCTTCACCATCTTCCTTTATCCTCCTCTCTGATCCCTGGAACGAGTGTTTCCTGATCCCTATCTGGCCAGGGGAGAGTGCACCTAAGAATAGGATGGTTGAGAGAGGGTGAAGCCTATGTCTCTGAATGATCTCTGCACAGAGCTGCACGGCCTTCTCTGCCAAGCTACTACTACAGTTCCATTAAGTTCTCCAGCCTGCAAAAATCAAATGATTTTTGAGCATGCAAAAATCAAAAGAACCAGTGTGAAGATAGCCCTCAGTGATGGAACTCTGCTCACTGGCTAATGCACATGGCAGTGGTTTTGAAACTCTTTTCTGTTCTTCATAATTCATGGGTTCCCCAATGACCACCTGTCCGTCTAGCTCCGTATGGTCCATTCGTGGCAGCAGCTCTCCAGAATCTCAGGCAGGGGTGTTTCACTTCAAGGTAGCCATCAACACTTGGCATCCTTCAGCAGTGGCCAGGATTACAGCTATTCTGGAAGGGCCCACCATAGATCCCTAACCTGAGCCCCCTTTTAAAAACAATGTTTTGGCCTGACACTCTGAGCAGCTTGATCTAGCTGCCATTTTAATATCCACATTGCCCTGCAGCCATACTACATTGGGTGCATTGTGGGAAATTTAAATGGCGGGTAGACCTGACCACCCAGTGCTATTCAGGGCACTTGGAATACTGTTGCTGCTGCCGCCCACTGATACTACCAGGTAAACTCATCAGGGCCCAATGGCCAAGACTCCTGCAAACCTGGAACTGGCCTGGTTTCACATCAGAATTTTGAACTCAGAACCTTCTGTATTCAAAGCCTGTGCTCTGCCACTGATCTCTTGTTCCTCAAAATACAACTTGAAAACAACTGATTTATAGAAATATAATGGTTATTGGGCTTTTGCGTTCATGTTTGCTAAGGCAGTTAGGATGAGCCCACTGCTTCTGTGCATATACATACCAAAGCAAGTGAACAAAATGTTCAAGAAAATGATAAAAAATAAATAAATCAGGAACTGGATACAGAAACAAGGCAGAAAAACCTGGTTCAGAAACAAATTTTCTTGGTGCAGAAACGAGGCTGCACCTCCAGTACTTCATTATAATTTCCTGCACTATTCTTCCAATTTTTGTCCTGGTTTTCTGTCCCATTAAACCTTATCACGATCCTGTGAAATCAACAAATAGGGAATGGAATGAAACTGCCAACCTCATTTTCATTGTGTCCTAAGCTATAATTTGAGACCAGATTGTTCAAGGTGACAGGTCAGTGGGCTGTGCCACTTTGCTCCATCCACCTTTGGTCTCCCCAATGATTAACAAGAAGCAGCAAAATGCAGTCTCAGCTTTTCATGGCTATTTCCACAGAAGTGTACAGTCACATTAGATTGGTATTAACGAAACGTAGTGCTCCACACTCAGTATACATATTATCAGAACATGTGGAATTGCAGCAGGCTTTGTGTGTTGGCTGAATAACTTATTGTGACTGAATCTGCCTTCTGAGTTATTGTGGCTGGAACAATGGGAGATTTGATAGCTAGCTACTAAATGCTATTTGAAGCTATTTCCAGGGCCTGTTTATATATTTAGCAAAAAGGAGGGCCTAATGCCACATAATGCTAAATTTGTCATAAAAACCACATCAGGGTTTTAATATATATATATATATATATATATATATATATATATATATACTTCCCCATATACAGATTCCTTTTTTTAAAAAAAAATATATTGGGATCGCAATATGTGGGGAGGGTAGCATTAACTCTTTGCTCTTCAGTTGCAGTCCTGAAGGAAATCTGCTCCCCTTAAGCGTCTATATTTATTTTATTATTTATTTATTACATTTATATCCCGCCTTTTTCCTCCAAAGAACCCAATACGGAGTACATAATCCTCCTCTCCATTTTATCCTCATAAAGTCACAAGTGAGCTTGCATGGCCGAGTGGGGACTGGAACTTGGATCTCCTGACTTCCAGTCCAACCCTCTAGCCACTACACCACACTAGTCCAGCCTTTCCAAATCTGGCACTCTCCAGATGTTTTGGACTTCATCTCCAATCAGTACCAGCCAGCACAGCCAAAGGCCAGGGATGTTAGCTGTAGAAAATGTGTTAGCCTTAGTAGGGGAAACTTCCATTGATATCTGTGGAAGATTTTTTTTCCCCTAAGACAAATAGCAACGCTGGAGGAATTCCTTCTGGGATCACTACAGGAGATGGAAGGGTTACACCTCTCCTCCTTTTTGTGTGTGCAGTACCAGTGAAAATCACCCATCATTAGATAAATTTTAAAAACCTGACAACTTTTCTAATAACACATTTAGCATCATGTGTAATTTGATCCTCAGAAGGTACTGCTTTTCCTGGACTACCACTTCAGGTTACCATTGGAGAGCTGCACATTTAATTGAGTAAAACGCCATGAATGAAGAAAACCTGAGTCGGCGGAGGGGAGACATCATAGGGGTGTACAAAATTACGCATTGTGTGGAGAGTGTGGACAGGGAGACATTTTTCTCCTTCTCCCATAAAACTAGACCAAGGTCATCCCGTGGACGTCATTGGTGGGAGATTCAGGACAAATAAAAGGAAGTATTTCACACAGCGCCTAGTCAGACTATGAAATTCACTACCACAAGATGTAGTGATGGCCACCAGTTTGGATGGCTTTAAAAGGTGGGTGGATAAATTCCTGGAGGAGAAGGCTATTGTGAAAAAGGGGTTTAAATACCCCCCTAAGCTGCTCAGTTGACCAGGCTGGGACAGCTTGGACCTTATGAGGAGGAGTCAGGAAATGCAACCAGTTTGTGAAGCAAGCAAAAGGATTTATTCAGGGGAATTGGGGGAAGGAAATGGCAATGAATAAAGCAATACAAGAAAAGCAATCACAAGTATTCACGGAGAGTCCCACACCCTCTCTGGGCAGAAAACTTAAGTTACAAATGCTCAGAATTGTGCAAGCCCAGCCAATCAGGAGTTGGGAAATAGAGCCCCCTTGATCACACTTGCTGTCAATGGGCAGGAGAGAGTCACACCAGAGAGGCCCCTTCACCCTCCTCCTGATCAGTACCAATCCAGCCAACTAAGTCTTGGAAGCGGAGCCCATTGGATCACGCTTGCTATCAACGGGCAAGCAAGGGGCACACCAGGGGACCTCCCTCCTCTCCCCTTAGTTGAGAATACATTACATCTGACGTCATGTTTGTATATATCTCTTTGCATGGCATCAGATTTGTTACATTTCAAATGAGGTCTAGAGTTCACAGTGGTGCCTGTATTTACTTCTGAGAGGAAGCGTAGGTAGAAGTCCCCCTCACAAAGCCATAAAGCTGGCAACTTTATTGATAGGATGGAGGAATCGGGGTGGGTGACACACTGAAGAAGAATGAAAGATTGCAATCTTTATTGATAGGAATAGGAGGGTTTTAAAGGAAAGGAGAATTTTCAGAGCCTAAGCAGCACACAGGCAAACACACATTTTTACAAGTTTGGGTCATTCACATATCCAACCTAAAGTCCACTCGTGACACTATCAATGGCTACTAGCCCTGATGGCTATGTGCTACCTCCAGTATCTGAGGTAGTAAGCCTATATGCACCAGTTGCTGGGGGACATGGGTGGGAGGGTGCTATTGCACCATGTCCTGCTTTGTCGGTCCCTGGCCGACAGCAGTTGGCCACTGTGTGAACAGACTGATGGACTAGATGGACCCTTGGTGTGATCCAGCAGGGCAGTTCAGATGTTCTTATAACATGTAAGGGAGAAGCGAAGACAGAACTTGGAAAACAGAGTAGAAGAGCAATAAGACATCTCTTCAGTTTCATACTTGTAGATAGTCCTGCAGCAAGGTCACTTATGTACTTGGCTATATCAAAGGCAGAAAGAAAAGCCACAAGTCACACACACACAGCCCTCACATGAGTGAGATGTGGGAAAATATCCATTCTACGGTCAGACTCCCTTAATGAAAATGTGATTAAGACTAGCACCAAAATTCCCCAATGGCAGTGAAAGGAGCAGAGGATGTGTCATCTACCTTCCATCATCAGAACATAATGATTCTCATAGAGGTATAATTTAAGCTTCCTATTGCTGACAAGAAAGGAATAGCAAATAAACTGTTTCTTAACATGGAATCACATGGTATCACCTCTTCTCTTATTTAATCATTTTTTCTGTTCAATCAGCATAACCAAATGAGAAAAGGACGGTCGACGCATGGGAGTGGGGGGCGGGAAGAAACCCAGAAAAGTCAGCATTTTATTAACCTGAAAATAAGTTAAGCTAGCAATTAATTGCATGTGACTGGATGTGATACTGCAGTGATGAGCATAATGTAAAAAAAACCAACTATCTTGTATCTGAGTGTTCCATTTTCCATTCACTTATCATCTCAGTTCTGTAATTTGGGACATTTCTTTCTTCTCGGTATCTTTTAGGAGATAAGACAGGGTATTCCAATGAATAATGCTTTTGATCAAGAGGAGCAGGCGCGCTGCGTCTGCATGCTCAGGCAGCCATTTTGTTTTGGTTTCACTGAATTTGGATTGCTGGCAGGGTGAGGGGAGCAATGTGCAATTTGTCATGACGAAGGGGCGGCCATCCCAGAATGGGGATTCAAGATGACCCTGGTCAGAACTTTGCATGTGCATAAATGGGCTCCTGAGATTGCAGCCAGTCATTATTGTTTAATTGGGAATTCTGATGATCAAAAGTTTAGCTGTAGTTAAATAAATCATTTCAATAGAACAGAGTTTAAAATAACTTAATATACATATTTTAAACCAGTCCTACGTACCACTCTATGAAGGTTGTGCCAAGTTTAATTTAGATAGAAATGCTTAGCATTTCTATCTAAATAATCCTAACAACAGCCTGTAAAGTATGTCAAGGCTGGGCTGTGGACAGCGATTTCAAGTGAGCTAGGACCTTTGGGTAAAAGGGGGTAGCCAGTAACTCAGAACCAAAGAACAAATCAGGAGGCAGGGTCATGGGCAAAGCCAGATACCAGGACCAATAAGCAAGTCAGGACCAAAGAGCCAAAACAAGAGACCAGGTTGAGAAACAAACCAGAACCAAAGGACAAGTTATGACCAAAGAAGAAACAGGAGGCATAAACACTCCAAAGTTTGGAAAAGCCTTGTTGCTCAAGCAAGGCTCAACTGGCACAGGAAGGCCGTCCATACTCCTTCCTGCCCAGGAGGATCCAGTGGGCAGAATCAGTTGAGGGCCTGGGGGTTCTTCAGTGGTTCACCACATGGGGCAGTTGTCCACAAATCCCAGCTGAACAGACAGAATTATTATTCCCATATTGCAAATGGTGGGCTGAGACTGAGGGATAATGGCTGGCCTAATGCCACCTGTTTAAAACATAGCAATTTCACAGCTGAACTTCTTCATTCACAGCATGGCCTCTATGCCAGACAAGTTGTCGTGATCTGAAAAGTGCGGCTGTAACAGCCAAAACAAAACATTAAGCCCTTTACATTTAGACCTTTAGGGCCAACCTAGACATTTACCAGAAATAAGTAGATGATCACTTTCTCGTCCTTACATCTCCTGTTAATAGCCATTTGAAGCAGAACATGACATGTTCAGTATTTCCCCACCTCTAAACACTTCCTTTGCTATCCATGTTGGGTCAGGGAAATGGTGAACATGGTGCTGTCAACTCACATGTCTGCTTCACTTTAGCATTATTTTTCTTTATTTAGGGTGCAATCCTATGTATGTTTAGACAGAAAAAAACTCCTACAATTCCCAGCAGCATACTGGGACTTTTTTTCTGTCTAAACTTGCATAGGATTGCATCCTTCTTATTATACTTTTAAACCGCCCAATAATCCAAGTTCTCTGGGTGCTGTGCAATACATCAAAGACATAAAGTACAAACAGTTAAAACAATGTATAAAAGCAGCACATAATAAAACCAAAATAAAATCAGCAGCAGAGAGTAAAAACACTACAGCATATAAAACCAAAGAAAAACCAGAAGCAATAAAAGTAGAGTGATCTAAAAGCACTCAAAGCAATTCTTAAAAGTGCCTGCAAGAATAAAAAGTGGTCTTACCTGGTGCTGAAAAAGACCATGATGTAGATGCCAGTGGTTCAGAATGCTGGTAGTGGAAGTCCAAAATATATAGGGATCTACATTCTGACCACTCCTGATGTAGAACAAGGCTGAGCAAAAGAGCTAGGGAAAACAATACATCCAATGAAGGGGAGAGTTCAGAGGTGGCATTACAGTGAGGCTACCGCCATTACGGGAGCAGAGTGGAAGGACTACTTATGAGCAAGGCCCTGCTCATGCATAGATCTTTCCTGAGTTGGCACTAATGGCCTGCAGCTGTGCTTTGGGTGGAGCTCTGAAGGCTCAGACTTAAAAGCCATCAGCTTCAGAAGCCAAGTTCTGGAATAGCATCACTTCTCAGTACCTTGCAATTGAGGACTTCTCTACATGCCTCTTTTATTGTGCGCTTATGATTGGTTACTCGTGGAAGTTTGTGGGTGCTTTACACAACAGTGTCAACATCCAGAACTGCTTCTGTGCTTTATGACCTTTATTCCATTTTTTAAAAAGATTGTGGAAAAGGTGGTATTTTTTTCTAGAGGCATGCTGAAACACTGCAATGGTTACATGCAGTTTTGCTATACCACAGTGCTATCTACTGGTTGCATAAAGAAACATATAAAACTTGCAGAGAAAGGAAATTCCTGAAGAAAAGCATGTTTAAGAACATGTAAAGGAGCCAATCTCGATCCCAATCTCGATCCCACAAAGAATTTGGAAGGTGTGGGACAAAACCCTGGTGTAGAGAAGCCCTGAGTTTTCTTCCTTTGAGTGAACTCTCAGACTGCTGATCCATTTGCACCTGAGAACACTCTGCTCCTTGGATTGTACTTGGTTTGCACTACTTGCCTGTGCTTGATTTTGGCTCTGCCTCAGACCCTGCTCTTGGACTTCTCTCTGCTTCACTAGTAACCTTGCTTCTGGCCCCTGCCTGCCTTTTGACTTTTGAGATGGATTTGCCCCAGGCCTGAGCCAGCCTCCGCAGGACATTGGTGTACATGGGGTTCCCTGCACCCACTCCAAAGCCTCATATATCCTAAGATGGTTGAATAGCGATGTCTGGCTAAGCTGTTATTATTAGGGACACTGGAGCCTCACACAAATGCCAAAGTTTCAAAATGGAATTTGGAATGGAGAGCACTGAGGTGCAGTCTCTCCTTGAGTCCTAACTCTCCTGAAGAAAACAAAAGTGGAGGGAGGCAAGGGAACTTTGGGGAAGGAAGGGAAGCTAGCTGAAGTGTTTGGAGGGCCTGCTCCAGGGTTCTGTGGAGAAACTAGCACAACACCTTTCACTCTCAGCTTGGCTAGAGGAGGAATGACCAAGAGGGCTTTAGTCCATTAAGTTCTAGCAGTCATGCCACTTTCACTCATTGCAAGGCATGAGATTCTGAGGGCCCCACAGAAAGTTTTCAGCCCTGATATTGTGGCTGCATGCCCAACGCGAGAGGGCCTTTGGGTGTCCCAGGCATATAGTTTTGATCATACAGTGGGATTGGGCAGCCACACTGAAACGGAGGTGGCTTGAGTGATTGCTTCATGGGGAGGAAGTCCTGTCTGGGTTTACAAAGTGGCATGGTCTCTGTCTGGGTATATAAGGCAGCAAGGTGGCCCAAGAAAAACTGCAAAGCCCTCTGCGTTTGGCAGCAGAAGTGAAGGGGAGTGCTAGGAATGGTTCATGAGGCATGGATCTTGGAGCTATGTGACACTGTGGGCCTGTTCAGACAACACGCTAAGCTATGGTTAAGCCACTAAACCAAATAGCGTGTTTAAACTGTGGTTATGTAGCCACCATGGTTAGGAATAGTTCACACAACACGGTAAGTCATGGTTCACACAATAGGCTAAGCCATTTAGTTCAAAATGCTTAACCGCTGTGACTTAGTTTGTTGTCTGAACAGGGTCACTGTCCACGCTGGCCCTGTTCAGAAGACATCTTAAACCACGGCTTTAACAACAGTGAATAAGGCTTTTTGCCTTATTCACCGTGGTTAAAGGCATAGTTGAAAGAGTCTTCCGAACAGGGCCACTGAGTCCCAAAATTGAAGAGTGCACTGGATGGCCAGTACAGACTTCAGGTTGGGAGCCCAGAGAGGCAACAATAGGGTGATATCGCCTTCTCTGAAATTTGCACCTAAAAATATAAATCAGCATGAGCTGATGTGTTTCCCCTTTTTGGGGTTGTTCCTACATTGTCTATTGATGGACAATGCTGCATACAATTATTCTTTCCATTCCTAATTTCTGTGCTGGTATTTCCACACAGTTACAAAGATATAAAAGGATACCTGAATCACAGTCTTTCTGGACTGCATGAGGAAAAATCAGCTGAATCTAGCTCATTGACTTACCCAGCAGGGAAAATAAATTGATATGTCAATCAGGGCTGCTGAAGTGAAGGTCTGGTGTTTAATTCAGCACATTTGGGGAATCTCCAATAGACTTCCTGAATGCCTAAAGCCATCTCTAGAATAAGAACTCCTGTTCTCTAAGGGATTCTTGTTCTTGGTTCATCTAGGCAGGGGAAGGTAATATTTTTGCCACCTTATTTGTGCCCAAGGACATCGTCAGAGGTAAATCAGAAAGCACCGACTGGAGACACATAATTGAAAAAGCCAGAGAAAAGCTTCGGTGTATCTGCTATTGTAAAACAAAACTCAGCGGAGGTGATCTGATCTGCGAGAAGTGGTGTGTCTATTACTAAGCTGGGAAATGGCTCAGAGGAAGACACTTGGAATCAAAACAGTGGTTTCGGCCTAGCGGTTTAGCTCAATGTTTTTCCATATTGCAGTATGTGGCAGCTTAAAAAGGCTCAAATGCAAGGGCCCATGCCTTATAGCCCTGCCCCTTTCTCCCTCTTGACTCCCGTCAGGTTACACATAGGCCCAGAGTCTAGAATCAGTGTCAAGAGGTACTTTTGAATCAATGAAACACCAATGGGAAGGGTTTAGAAGCTCTTGTATGCCGTCAACAGCTATCCGTAGCAATAATGTGTGGTGTAAAATATAATGCCCCATTTCAGTATAACTTCAATAGATTTTACATCTATATTCTTCCTTTCCTCCAGGAAGCTCAAGGCAGTGTGCATGTTTCTACATCCCCCATCCCATTTTATCCTGACAACAACCCTGTGAGGTAGGTTAGGTTGAGATATAGTGAGTCACCCAAGATCACCCAGTGAGCTTCATGGCTGAGTGGTGTTGAACCTGGGTCTCCCGAGTCCTAATTCAGTACTCTTAACTATTACATCACACTGGCTTTCCTTAGTATGCTTTGATTGAAATTTTGGGTTGAATTCCAGGGTTCCAACTAACAGTGTGGCCTGGGCTATCCACTCCGAAAAAAGAGAAATGCATTAAGTGTTGGCCAATATTAAGTCCACAGATATTTTATAAAGCATTGCTGGCCTCAACAGAAACAAAATAAACAGAAAACACACATTTAAAAAAGCCAAAGTCTTTATATTACATTTGTTTTTAAGTGTAGGTAAAGCATTCCTAAGGCTTGGGTGCAATATTGCAGCAAACGTCTGTTGTTAGGGTAAGGGGGTGGTGTTCCGAAAAGGATTATATAAATATGAAATTATTCATAAACAGAAAACTTAACTTAGCCAGAGATCTTGACTTGCTGAATGTGACATCAGAGCAGTATCTTTTTAACCATGAAGAACGACTTTTTCTTTTTGAAATATTTCTGCTGAGAGCATACTGCTCAAGCAGAATTGCAAGATATAAGGCATTTTATGTAATCCATGCTTCCCCAGCTGAAGCTTAGCCTAGATCTGTGAGTTCCAAGAACTGCCCTGACTTGCAGCAGCAACCTGTTAAATTGGCTCTAATTAATATGTGAGTCCTGATATTTCTTCAAGGGAGCATTCCCAACAGATTCGATGGATAGGAGATGTTCCAAAAATAAAATGTGAACACTAGCTGTGGTATTAAGGGTTTCCATGTATATTGCAAAGGGTGTTTCTGGGTGATGTGTCAAAAAAGGGTATTATTATACATGGATCTAAACACAGCCGTTTTATTCTGAGAGGCGTAGGAGTATTTTTAAATATCTATCGCAGTTAAATATCCCCATTGGGGGGTTGGTTTTGGTGCACATGGGACACTTCAGGAACTCATCAGATGAATCCTAAACCTAAGCCTTGGCATTTTTTCAAGATATTTCTGAATGGGAGTTGGGTTATGTTATTTATGATATCCCACCCTCATTCCAAGGAACTCAAGAATGGAAAGATGGGATATCCTATTTTATCCTCACAAGGTGTGACAGACCCAAGAACACCAAATGCCTTGACCCTGGAGTCCAGCAGTGATCCAGACAAACAGGCTCAGAGGTAAAAGAGGAGACCCTTGTTCTGAGCACCACCACTGAACCGGAGCCCCTTGAGCCCAAGAACTCAGGAGAGTCTTCAGTCTCTTGAGACTTCAATACCTCAGCCTGGAGCCAACAGTCTCATCTCCAAGGCGATCAGTTTCTAAGGAGCCAATTCCCAGTCCAGGCAGCTAGACATCCGTCCCTTCAAGCTTTTCACTTTCCAAGGACATGGTGGAGCCTGAGCAGGGGCTCTAGATGTCAGGTCATAAAAGGCTTCAGGCCAGTCTCAGACTGTTGCTCATAAGGAGCTCCCCTTGGGGCTGCAACAACCAATCTACCTTTGCCTTATGGGCTCCTCCTTAGGCCTAGAAATCACGGCATAGTTCAGTGGGGATTTGAAACTAGAGCCTTAGCTAGACCTACCTGATAGTCTGCGACAGAGGAGGGAAGATCTCACGTTGCGATTAACGCGAGATCCCTCCTCTGTTTACACGTGAGGCGTGACGACCTCAGGAAGAGAGGCATCGCGCCCGCCATTTTTTAATTTTTAAAGGAAGAGGAGTGCACGAACGCTCGTGCACTAAAGATAGATGCTTTTTTTAAAAAAAAAAATTTCCCCACTCCCCCCACCCTACCCCCGATGGGCGCAGCACTCCTGAGGAGCATTGCGCCCCGTGTGTGGCTCCCAGAGCCGAGTCAAACCACGGCAACGGGCCACACGTTCCAGTCTCAGGCCCGAGACCGTGGAAAAACCAGGCCCAAAGGGGAGTGCTCTATCCCATGGCAAGGGAGGGATGATCTCTCACTGATCCCAGGATCCCCTGTGTGTTATGTGGACGCACAGGGACGATCCCGGGGTTCGCCCCATGATAAAACCTGGTCTAGCTAAGGCCTAGGTCTGTTCAATCCAAATTCAGCCTTAACTACTAATATAGCACTCTGACTCTTTACCACATCTGACCAGCAGTCCAGATACCTCAAGGCTATCTACCCTGACTGGTTTGTCAATCCTTGGACTTTCACAGAGGTGTTTTCCCACATTACTACCTCTACAATTTTATCTGGCGATGCCAAGGATTGAACCTAGGACTATGTAAGTCAAAGCCTAAATTCTAACCTCTAAGCCAGTGGTTCTCAACCTTCCTAATGCCGCGACCCTTTAATACAGTTCCTCATGTTGTGGTGACCCCCAACCATAAAATTATTTTCGTTTCTACTTCATAACTATAATTTTGCTTCTGTTATATAGCAAAATTATGAAGCTCGGTTCCTAAGACAATCGGAAATATGTGTTTTCCGATGGTCTTAGGCGACCCCTGTGAAAGGGTAATTCGACCCCCAAAGGGGTTGCGACCCACAGATTGAGAACCGCTGCTCTAAGCTAAAACTGATTTTTCTTTTCCCAGTGCTGCTTGGAAAACTGGTGTGCTCATACCATTCTAAGTGCATTTCAAATGACTTGGTATAAAAATAATATGTAGCCATGTCTAGGTGTGTAGGAATGATGACTTTATTATGGTGCTGTGCTTCAAAAATGCCTTGGAGAACAAGAGCTTCTAGGTCCTTGCCATTGTGCTTGCTGTGTATTGTGTCTTAAAATCCCTTTCCACAATTTTGGCTCAAGACAGTATAAATTTTCAGTCCGTCAGAAAGGCAGGTTTACAGAGTAGCAACAGTTAGTAAATGCTGCAAAGCAACTTTCCTGCAATAGCTGATATAGCAGGGTGGGTGGGAGCTCAAAGGATTTTGATAATGTTTTTCTCCAAAAAATTAATTTCAGAATGTAATCTTAAGAAGCTCTTGTGTGTAAGCATCATTGAGCACAATAGGCCTTTTTGTCTCTTCTCATATTACATTTGTGGCTTGCACACCATTCAGGTAATGAGAGAAGCCTAGTTACATGGGAGAAGCCTACACTAGAACTGGCAACTTTGATTTCAGAAACCTGGCACGTCTACAGAGTAAGGGATGGAATATAGAATTAGTCAGGATCTGAGCTCCAATGCTAGATTCCACCGGGAATAGAACAAATAGCTCTCTTTTTTTAATGTGTGATGAAGCAGCTGTGCTGGAAAGGTGGGTGTAAGAGAAGCCCCAACAGAAGCCTTTGCTGAGTAGCTGTGTTGCTCTGCCATAGATCTCAACAGAGACAAAATCCATGATTGTGACCACCCAATCCTGTCCCCCTTGAATCAATAGAACCTGCCATCTCTCATCCAGACGTATGTGGCTTCTTAGCAATAATGGGTTGTCACCTTGTTAAAAGCTGTGATCCACTTTACACAACCTCCAACAATTACAACAATATCTATGCCTGGGGGGGAACAGCCTCCCTCTAAGCTGCCCATTAAAAAACAAAAACAAAATGGTTCTGAAAGTAGTTCCATAGAATCACAGAATCATAGAATAGTTGAGTTGGAAGGGGCCTATAAGGCCATCAAGTCCAACCCCCTGCTCAATGCAGGGATCCACCTTAAAGCATACCTGACAGATATGATCCACTTAAGGGTCGTGACTATGGGTGTCAGAGAAATCAGCAACAGGTAAAAATGTGTTCAGGTTTCTATGAATCCAGTGGATCATTTCCCCACCCCCACCCCAAGTCATGCAGATTCTGTGGACTTCTGGACTGGTATTTCACTTTGGGTGGATTCGCAAGTAGAATGAAATTCTGCTTTTAAAAAATAATAATTAAAAATCCAATTCTATCAGTGAGCAGATGATAGAACAAAAGGTGTTTGATGATCCGCGAAATACAGGCGGATTGGATTTAATGAAATCTGTACATCCCTAGTCGTGACCCTACATATTGAAGTCTTCATGTGTGCGCATTCAAGAAAATTATGCTGCTGTCATTTTGCTCAAAAAATCATGGCAGCATTTTCAAAATATTGGCTTTTACACACAAAATATCCTGGCAATTGGATAAAGGGTTTTTAATAAGCAAAATACCTAAGGCAACTTTTTCTGACCATTTTGCAACCCTGGCCCACATTATCATTTCTCCTCCCAGAAACTGGAGAAATGCTACAAGAGTCGTGTGTCGTCCCCACCCCCCAAATGACCTGTATGCATATCCCATCTACTCATCTGAATGGCGGTCTGAAAATTCACCACATTTGCTGCAAATCAATAAGTATATAGAGAGAAAGTCTAAAGTGAACTTCCAAAAAAATATTTGTACATTTTCTGCCATATTGACCTAGAGTATAAGCCTATACTACCCTTCAACTCATCACAAATTCCGCCACAGACCAACGCTCCGAAATCATTCTAATAGCAAACTTCGGTGGTTGAGTGCCAACAGGATTGCTGTGGAAATGGGGCCACTGAAAAATGAAAAATGGGGGCGTCAGCGTGCAGGGGTGAACCCTGAGCTATAGGAAGTACAAAACATTTTTTTAACCCCCAAAAGAGACAAATACCCCCTCTAGAGAAAAAAACAAAACATCTGAATGAGGTTAAGTATGTTTGGTGGCTTATAGAACATACTGAAAGTTGACTATTGGCTGGAAAAGAAAAACCAAAGAGAGAGGAGAATGGATTGGCCTGCTGGAGCCATGAAGCTTCTAGGATCCTTGAAGAAGGGATGAGTAGCTGCCTGGAACTCTGAACAGGAGCACCCCTGTGATGGACTGATAATGCATTGTAACATTTTGTAGCATGACCCACTTGTTCCTCCTACATCGTTCAGACAAGATATATAGGGCACCAACAGCTTTCACCAAATTCGTATTAGGGAAGCAATGTTCCTTGGGCATGTCTACACCAGGGGAGGGGAAAGATCTCACAATATGCTGATCACGAGATCCTCCCCCTCAGTCCACACGCAGCATGCGATGTCCAGGGAGGAAGGAAGATGTCACGCCCCCCCATATTTTTTTAGAAAAAGAGAGGACCTGGAGCACAGCAAAAGTAAGTTTAAAAAAAAAAGTCGTGACCCCGCTCCCCTTCCCACCCCCGATGGGCACGGAGTGCTTGAAGAGCTCCGTGCCCTGTACCTGGTTCCCAGCTCCTCACATTTACTCGCAAGGAACCGGGCCAAAACCGGGATGGCCGCCCATTCAGGACGATCCCGAGACCGTGGGAAAATCAGGCTAAAAGCCGTCCCGGTTATCCCAGAGAAATGGAGGTATCATCCGTCTCTGCCCCTGGGATCCCCTGTGCATCATGTGGATGCACAGGGATGTTACTGGGGCAATCCCTGGGATAAGGCATCATCTAGACATGCCCTTTATTAACCCTTGCCATCCATCCCTAATATCATTACCAGCTTTATTAGCACTTCGGTGTCATATATGTTTCAACAGATATCTTAGCACCCTTAGCAGGTAGCAAATATCTAGGGGGAGGGGGGAATTGCCCAAGTTAGGTGAAAGTCCTGTGCACAACTTACTTGGGAGTCGATCCCCTTGAACCCAGAAGTGTTTATTTCTGACTAAAATGAAGAGGATTGGGTCGTCAGTTTCTCTGTCCTTAGATGACCTGAATATACATAGCAGCCAGTGCTGTTCTTTCAGCTAATACCTTAAAATAATGGCTGGCAGAAATGAGAGTGATGAGCTCTTAAGTCCTCCGTGATACTTTATTACAAAAGCACTGAATGATGATTGCCTTTGAAAAGTCCCCGGTGTTTGTTCAAACACAGGAATGATTGTGTTTGTCTTATCCTGCAATAAAGAGGATCTTAAAGAATTGGCATAAGAATTGATTTAAGGAAACTGGGTTGATTCTTCTTTGTGGGGATCCGGCCTTGTTTCACCGGAGTCACCAAACTGACTCAATAGCCCTACCCCAGAGCAGCTTCTGAAGCTCAACAGAATCAACCAGGTCACTCTGCTCCTAACACCATCGCACATCTTTTTCGGCAACATAGTCATCAGTTCCGTTCACATACACAACACCTAGATTTATTTCTGCATCTTGCCAGATGCACTGAGTAGATTGCTAATGCAGCTTTTTACCTGACACATCACAAATCTGCTGCACAGTTCACATAAAGCGATTGACCCACCATCGGACCCGGATCTCTCAAAGATCCTTTTAACTTTGCCACTTTTACACAATGGGAACCCAGGGCACAAATTGCATTCTGGGGAGGCGTGTGAGCAAGCTCCAAGGGCAAGAATTACCCTGATTTGCAACCAGATTATAAAAAAGAATTATGAAAGTAAATCTTTGCTGCATCTAGGCTGTGGAACTCCCTGCCCAGAGAGATTCACTTTGCTGACTTGTAAAGACCTTTTTTATTCTGACAGGCATTAGCCTCTCAAACTTTTGACTGTTTAATTCTCTGGAATTTTTGTACTGTCTTTTTTCCCGCTGTCTTTTAATAACTTAATTTTTTAGCTTGGATTTTGTTTTACTTTTGTCCGTTGATTATTTTAATCTTGATGTCGTAAACTACCTTGAGGGTTTTTTAAAAAAACTATAAGGAAGGGTATAAATGCTTTAAATACAGACACACTGGGTCCATTCAGAAGACACCTTAAACCACCATGGTGGTTAAAACAGAAAGCCGGCTTTCTGGTTTAACCACGGTGGTTAAAGCCATGGTTTAAGGTGTCTTCTGAACAGGGCCAATCATACATGTAGACACTTATTTCAGTGAAATTTGCCAACGTGTAAGAAGCTCAGGGTCAATATGCCAGTAGATGGAAATATTTCTTAATGGGAGCTTTCCATGTCAAGTTGCAAAGTGGTTTTTAAAACCTTCGCTTGGACTCTTTTTTAAAAAAAAACCCAATGAAGTGGTAAACTAACTGCATGAAGGATTTTACTACCTGAGTGATGAAAGGATATTTGTTGGAGAACTGATGGGAATTCAAGGGAGATTGTAGAAGACTTGGGGAATCATGTGGATGAGACAGAACATTGACAGTGGGAGTTCAGGAGAACTTGGGAAGACTCTAAAAGCAACAGCGGTGTAGTGCCTTTTATCAGGGAAACTAAAAAATAGTGAGCAAGCTTTTGAGTTTCTCAAAATTCTTCTTCAGATTGGATAGCCAGTAGTCAGTATACAAATGCTTCTAGTCCTCATTATTATTTAGCTTCCTTATTAGTTTGTTGGTAAAGAGGTGGAATAGCGGTTTATAGGTCCCTGATCAGGTTCTTGGTTGAAGGAAAGTATCATCGTTTTGTCTTACAACACAGAATTTTATCTGCTTCAGTCTTGGAATTAAGCAGGGTCACACTTCAGCTAGGCAGAGATGGGAGTGAATTACTTCTCAGAGGTTTGTTAAGGTAATTCCCCAAAGTATGATGCCAAGGAGTATGTGGCGAGAATTTTAATATACTTAACCAGAATCACTCCATGAAGGACCGTGGTGCAATCCAGCTTCTGGGCACACTGCCCATTATAAATGAATTGGGATCTTGACCCAAATTAAGTCTCCAAGGTGGTGACCCTAGGGATTGGTACATTTGTTTTGCATTAAGTGAACATGGGATTCATACTATGCTAATGAGTAAGCCAAATGATCAGGTCACTTCTGTGAGGCTATGCCCTGCCAAAGAACCTTTGAAATGTTCGCTTCAAAAGATGCTCTTTCCTGCAACACAGGTTTTCACCTGGAGTTATAACTAGTGACTTTGTGAGGGCAGCCTTGCATGCAAGTCCTTAAAACGTATTGGTGCTCAAGATATTTTGCCAGCCCACATCCCATAGATAAACTAAGTCATTTGGGAATTTATAACAGCCTCTGAGCTTGTTTGCCTGGAAGGGAGATTCTCATGGCTGAGCTGATCAGATAAGTGGCTGTTTCAAACCTGTGAACTGCCCCCAATGTTAGATCAATGTTCTTTTCACCCAAGGACGAGATCCAAACAGCCCTTAAGCACGACTCCACCATTCCAGCGACAGAGGGTTCAAAAGCGCTTTATTGATTAGTAATCAAGGCCTGGTCTCTTCAAAGGGAGCAATCAGACAAAAGACATAGGGAATATGGTACAGTATTTGAGCTTTCAAGGGGCAGGGCCCAGTAGCAGCATTAACAATTTGAATTTCACCTCTTCCAGTCTTTCTCATCTTCATCCCCCATCTGCAATATTGAGGTAATAATACTATTACCTTGAGGAGTTGTTGTGAGGATTACATCTAGTCATGTCTACGAATCCCTTTGAGCACCAGAAAGTTATAACCATCTCAACACATCTTGCTCCCAAAATACTAAAATATTTGTGTGTTTTTCAACATTCAGTACAAACCAACACATTTGTGAAATCCAGTCCCCAAACACAGTTGCCACAGACAAAATAGGTTTCATTTACAGGTAATACCCACTGTTAGGTAGAAATCATTACCTTCCATAGCAAACGTGGGTGTTCGAGTGCCTATCAGACCCGTGGGCACATTTGGGAATTTGAGAAATGTCTGTGACACCACTACAAAATGGCTCCCATGGAGGATGTTGCTAGTCACATAATGGCTGCCGTGGGGACCTGGCTAGTCAAAATAGATGTGGGGGGAGACAAATAGCGAATATAGAGGCTGGGAATCAAGAGAAAGTGCACAATAAAGGGGTGAGCGGGAGAGCAAGGCTAGGAACTAGGAAGGGAGAGAAACAAAATTAGGGACAGGTAAGGGAGACAAATATTGAGGAAAGGAGTTGGAGAAGAAAAATAGCAAGGCTATGTATAATTGCTAGAAAGATCTATTTTCATATATAGTATTTCATATGTATTCATTGCTATGGATGTATATAAATCCATATACTGTATGTATTTTTTTTTAAGGTGAATTTTTTAAAAAATAGCTTTGTGAGTGCCTGCACACGTCTTGTTGAGGACCACTGGCCTATCATTTTGGAAATAAAATGGGGCCATCAAAAATATGGCAATGATTTCTTCAACATTGGAGGACTCCTACATATTCAGTAGTACAGAAGTTTGTAAGTTAAAAGGAAAAGATGTTGAAAACGAAACATAGCTTGCCAAGGGCCTGTGAGGGGGATGAATGAAACTGGAGGTAGGTTGGAGGATGAGGAAATGGGCCCACTGAAACCAGCCTGATGAGAATCAGGGTTGGCCGGGGTGGGGTGGGGAGAGCTCCCCACCCTACACTATAGAGGGATGTATCGTGAAAGGGGTGAGGATACATTGCAATGTTCCACCGCTGGTCCAACTTGCTTAATATATTAGGGACTGCATAGAATAAAAATAGGTAGTGGTACCCATTGCAACAGAATCCATTGTGATAACGGCTCAAAGTGCAAATGTGTCATCTGATCAGATTCTTCGTAATGGGGCAGGCCAATATTCCCGGCAAAATCCCTTTGAATTACTGCATATAACGCTCCAGCTAAAGGGTTTAAAAATGAAATCGTTTACTTTGCAAACAATAGCCATATCTTTATCTAGCTTTGGAATAAGCGTCTCTCCAGGGGAAAAAAATGCTGCAAAGGACTGAACTTTTACTTCCTCGGTGGACATGCTACTCAGCGTCTTATCTGGAAGTGCAGAGTTTAAAAAAAAAAAAAAAACCTAAGAGGCTTAAGAACTCTTATTGGTGTTTTGGAAGACATTTGGAAAAGGATAGCGGGGGAAATCAACAAAAGGCATTTCCACAGCAAGAAATGAGGGCAGCCCAGGTCAATTTGGCTCAGGCGGAAGCTGGGTCACAATGTGCAAAAGTGGTGGCACCGCTGGCCAATTAGCCTGAAAAATGGCAGCGTCCAGCATATATTGCCTTCATGCTGACCTGGAAATGACCCTGGTCAACCACGGGTAATAGTTTCTTACAAAATGACACACTAATGGAGGGAGGTGCACACAAAAGGTGAATGCCCTAGCTTAAAGGGAGAATTCACTCATGTCGATCCATTCTTAGATGACTGTAGCTTCAAATGGTGTCTCCGATAGGCAAATCAGCCATCACAGATCCAACCCTCCCGATGGAGCTTTCACCAGGCCTCGTGTGTCCATCGCAATATTTTTCAGTAAAGGCAGTTCACAAATTCAGCAGCGTGACAACAAATGCTGAGACACCATGGGAGCTACTGGGGAAGGCTTTTTTGGTGCAACTGCCCTGTATCGTTCATGGAATGTTACCAGGCCTAAATATCAATAGCTTTCATTTATAATCCTCCTGTGTTTTTTTGCCACTTCTTCTGTCTCTTTTCTTTCCACAAAAAAATCCATTGAGGAGGGAAAGTAGAATGGCTGAACAGGCTCTTTTGATTGGTCATGGTAGGAGCCATCCATCTGGAAGCATCCTGAGAGATGTATGCTTTCAGGTGATAATTTACCCAAAGTGTTGGCTTATTAGTTGGGATAAATTTTGTATGGATCAGACATCTGGGTTTTCAAGTCTCAGATGAGTTAGATTACATTCTGAACAGAATGTTAAGAACCATCTTGGGGATCCACAAATATACCCTTACACAGAACCTAAAGCTAGAAACTGAGGGCCTTGCTAGACCAGGTGTTAGCGCGGTGTGAGGCCCGGTTTCCCTCCTGTGCATCCAGATGACGCAGAGGGGAATCCGGGGTCAGGCCGCGCTGAAGCCTGCCTTAAGCCGGCATAAGCGAAGTCGCTTATGGCGCACCTTTTCCGCAGCCTCGGCTTCAGGGTCTGTGGCTTTTTGCGGCTACTCACTTGTAGCTGGGAAAAGCCATGGACTGGGCACAGCGCTCATACGAGCGCTGTGCCCATCGGGCCGGGGAGAATCCCGGGGGGGGGAGAGAGGGGCAGGGGGAAGGCCAGACATCGGCGATGGCAAGGGGGGGAAGCTGGACATCGGCGATGGCAAGGGGGGGAAGCCGGACATCGGGCCTGACAAGGGGGGGGAAGCCGGACATCGGGCCTGGCAAGGGGGGGAAGCCGGGGATCGGGCCTGGCAAGGGGGGGAAAGATGGGGATCGGGCCTGGCAAGGGGGGGAAAGATGGGGATCGGGCTTGGCAAGGGGGGGAACGGGGATCGGGCCTGGCAAGGGGGTGGGAAGGCGGGGATCGGGCCTGGCAAGGGGGGGGAGAAGATCAGGGACGGTATCGGGGATGGCGGATGGGGGGGAGGATGAGCGAGCAGGCGGGGGGAATCAGGGGCAGGGAGAGCGGGGGGGCTTTATTTTTGCAAAAAAAACCCCACTTACCTTCTCCAGCGGGGCTCCGGCACACATGGTCCTTTAAAAAAAATGGCCGACGCTATGGGGCTTCCCGTTGCCCCGTCACGTCGGGCGTGTAGAAGCCGGCAACAGCGCACGCTAGCTCTAGCGCGCCGTCACCCCTCCTCCCTGCCAGCTTATCCGGCAGGTCTAGCAAGGCACTGAGAGGGTTTCTTCATGAGGCTTTTATCCTGCAATTGAAATTGGTTCCTCTCAGTAGTTTGCAGGTCCTTTACATGACATTGTTAGCCTCCAGGGCCTCTCATATGTCTCCTGACTTTATCCCATTTTTTTTAAAGATGGAGATAATGAACTATCAAATTACAGCGTGTTGAATCTCTCCATGAAATGACGAAGTTGCACAATAACAGGAGCTGCACCACAGCGCTGCCTAGTAGCTGTATAATGAAACATATAGAACTCTCAGATAAAGGGGAATAAAGGGGGGGAAAGGGAAGCACATGTGAAGAGCTGATCTTAATCCCACAAAGATTCTGGAAGCAGAAGCCCTGGTAAAATTAAGGGCTAAAAAGCCCAGGTAGAAGATCTCTGAACTAACATTTAATTATTGGATAAAACTCAAGGGAATGGCAGAGCAACACTTAGCAAAATTATCTTATAAGGAACAATTGCATTTTCATCCATGGAGGGGGAAATCTTGGTATCAGAATATGTGTTTACTACAGAAATTTGGCTATTCAGAGATTTACTTCCTTCAGAGAGATGATGTTTTAGCTCAAAGGAATTTAAATTACATACTAATGATGTGTTTTTGCAGGAAGATTTTGCATCTCTTCAAACTGTGAAGATATCTCCCTGGAATAATTTATTTAAATGTATTCCAGGTCTGGATGATTATTTAATTCAAATTGAAAATTTTAATTTGAGAAAGGAATAGACTCTTGCCACTTTTCACTTAATGCCCTCTACAGTTCTTAGGCAGAACCCAATGGGGTGTTTACCGCACAACCACAGCCAATTGTCTCTCACCCCACCAATTCCGTTGCACAAGCGGCCTCCATTGCCTGTGCAACAGTGACTTGGGGCTTCCAGGGTAACCCAAAATGAACAGAAACACTCATTTCTGGAAGGAGGTACCGTATTTCTTCGATTCTAAGATGCACTTTTCCCCCCATATAAACATCTCTAAAAACGGGGTGCGTCTTAGAATCGGGGGTGCGTTTATTATTTCTTAGAATCAAAGCTTTTTTTGTGTTGGTGGTACTGAAATTAGTGCGCATCTTACAATCGATGGCGTCTTAGAATTGAAGAAATACAGTAGGTTAGCAGCGTTCTCATAAAGGAGCTCTTCTTACCGGCCTCCTTCCAGAAGCAGGCAGGTCCACTCATTTCGAGGCTTCCCCCAGGGAAGTGCTAAATCACCCTTGCATAACTAGTGGGTCCTCTTTGCGCAACGGAATTGAGAAGACCCACAGCTTGTAGAAGGGAATTGGTGAGGCAGAAAAAAATTGGTGGGTGGGTAAGCACCCTGTTGGATTCTGTCCCTTGATGGCAAACTAGCTAAGATACATTTATGCTTTTGCCATTGAGGATGAGGTGAGGTTGAGGACCTTCGTCATTATTTATTTAATTGTTCAGCAACACAAGAATCTAGTAGAGAGAAATATCTTGTTGACTTGCTAAAAAATGGACTGGTCAGTTTGCCAGGAGATAGACTTTTTTCCCCCTTTTCAATAAGGACATTAAGATTTTCAGAAGAGTTGCTACTTTCTTCATGGCGCTAGCTAAGGTATGCACCAGATTTTATAAGGCAGGTGTGAAAGGTTGCACCAGAGAAGTTTGTTTGTTAAAAAGAAAATAGCCTTGTATGTTGGTTTGGCTAACAGCCACTTCTATAAAAATTGGAAACCAGTATTATTGAATTTTATCTTAAGGTTAAATGTGTTTGTTTGGGATTTGTTAATTGTTTTCTCTTATCTGTGTTTAATTTGTCTACTTTTCTTTTTATAATACACCAGATACTTTTTCTCTGTTACTTTGTAATGACCTGACATTATAAACCAGAACACTGAATTGCATAATAAAAGCTTGTTAAAAATCAACATGTGACATTCACTGAATTTACATTTCAAATTGGCAATTGAGATATCATATTGAAACTTATTTTTCTAGCCCAGAATCACAGTGTACAGAATCTGCATGTTGACCACCTTGATCTCCAGAATTTTTAATGCACTCAGTAAAATTAGAATTTACTTCTGTTTTGTTATGAAATTACAGCTCCATCTACAGCATATGCCTGTTTAATGTTCTAGAAAAATGTTCCCAAACTAACATTGGTGTTTCATTCTTTTTTAACCTTTAGTTTAATCTGCATTTTCTTCACTCAACATGAGGAGTAATGTTGTGTTGTTGTTATTATTATTATTATTATTATTATTATTATTATTATTATTATTATTATTTACTTATATCTCGCCTTTTTCCCAATTCTGGGACTCAAGGCAGATTTACAAAATAAAACAAGTACAGTTAAAAGTAGCATCCCAATTGCCTATGTGAAGTCAGCTTTGACCGTGTTCAGATGACATGCTACGCCACAGTGATTAAGCATTTTGAGCTAAACATTATGGCTTAGCGTGTCATGTGAACCATTCGTAACTATGGTGGCTACATAACCATGGTTTAAACATGTTCACTAACTGTTTATTCCCATGGTTGCCATGAATTCCTGAGCCACTCCCCCAACTCTTATATTGGGTTGTATCCAATGTTAGTCCTACTTAGAATAAGACCCATTGAAATAATGGGTTTTGAGTTAGACTAACATTGGGTTCAACCTGTTGGATACAACCCTCTGATTCTAAAATTAAAGCAGGTAGGGTGACCACATGAAAAGTAGGACAGGGCTCCTGTATCTTTAACAGTTGTACTGAAAAGGGAATTTCAGCAGGTGTCATTTGTATGCATGTAGCACCTGGTGAAATACCCTGTTCACCAGAACAGTTAAAGCTGCAGGAGCCCTGCCCTCTTGACCAGATAGAAAAGAGGGCAGGGTTCCTGCAGCTTTAACAGTTGTGACGAAGAGGGAATCTCACCAGGTTCTCCATATATACAAATGACACCTGCTGAAATTCTATTTTCTAAACAACTGTTAAAGACACAGGAGCCCTGTCCTCCTTTTCATAGGGTCACCCTAAAAGCAGGCAATTCCAGAATTCCCACAAGGCAATTGAGGAGATTGCATTAGCACTTAATTCTATTGGTTCCTGGTTATAATTCATTAGCTTTTTAAATTGCTATCTGCCTGACCAAACGATTTGCACGTGATTTTCTAGACTATCTTTCTTCAATGTTTTTTTTAAAGAGAGAGAGAGAGAGAGAGCGGAAAAGCCGAGCTATTCAGCAAGGTGGAAATTGCTTTTCCTTATTATTTAAAATGTATTCAGTCCTGTCAAGATGAATTCATTTCCATGCACAACGTTTCTTTTTGAATTCAACTTCAGCCTTTCCTGCAATTGAGATTCTAGGCTGAGTTGGTTTACAGAGCAGTTTTTATAGACATTAAGCTCTGTTTTAAGGAGATTAACGAGCCATGTGCATTTCTGAACAGGACAGCTAATTACTGGCAATATAGTTTTGCAGCAACGTAAAAAGGCCCAACTGCTCCTCTTCCTCAGGAGCTGGTGTTTCCCTGCTTTGACACAGGCTGGGAGGGTGTTTTATGGGAACAGAAGGAAACTCTCCACTAGTTCCTGCAGGACCTTGCATTTTGCAAGATCAGAAAAACTCTTCTGATAGAAATAAGTCTCACACAGGCTATTGAGCTGCAGCAGTTAGCAAGAGTGGTGCTGTGAGAATAAAAGAAGAAGAAAGGGACAGAGCATCAGGAAGCTCAAAGATTTTGAAAAGCCCTAGAAGGGAAATACTTAATGTTGAGCTGGAAAAAAAGCTTCCTCACTCAAAGAAATGCCAAACACCATAAAGATGCCTTTGCTACATAGCTTTGAATGGCAGCTTAGGCTACTCGGTTATGCACTCCGATATCATCCGGTGTTTCTTCAATGTTTTTCTATGCCCATTTGTGGGGCCAGTACAAGTCAACATGTCTATGCAACAGGAGGCATACCATATAACCCCTCCCCAGCAAAGCAAAACAGATTATTCAGTCTTTCTCCCTCCCCCGCAAAACCTACTTTGTCTACATTCCACACTTCGAGTGCACTTACCCTAACCAAGAGTGCAAAAAAAAGATGTCTGGATGCACTTGACGGATATGTCTGCTCCAGTCATTTTTCTGTGATTTCTCTTTATATATAGCGGATGTGGCTTGTGCCGTCTGTGCGTAAGCCTGCATTCTGCCCCAATTACTGCTCAACGTCTTGGTTTTTAGCAGAGGGAAAGAGAGAGAAATTCTGTGGGAATTTGATTTGTTATTCTATGAAAGAAATCAACCAAGAATAAAAAAAAATGGCATTGTACTGAAGCAACTGTTGCTTCGTCTATCTCAGCCTTCCCCAGCCTGATACCCTCCAAATAGTTTTGGACTTCCAGTCCCATCAAGCCCAGCCACCATGGCCAATGGTCAGGAACCCTGGGAGTTGGAGTCCAAAACATCTGGAGGGCACCAGATCGGGGAAGGCTGATCTAACTCAGTGTTATCTACAGCAGGAGTGGGCAGAAAGTAGATCTATTGGACTTCAACTCCCAGCATTCCTGACCATTGGCCATACAGGCAGGGGTTTCTGGGAGATGAAGTCCAAAATTCTGGAGATCTTCCTTCACCTACCTGTGGTCTACAGTATATATTTTTTTTAAAACAATTTAATTTAAATAATATTTATACTGCCCAAAAGCCAAGGCTCTACAGTAGGGGTGGACAGCTAGCACTGTTGGGAGAATGGCGCACACAAAAGGCTGTGTCCTTGTCCCTGGATTGGCATTCTCACCTCTGCTACCATATTAAGTAGTGGTAGCAGTGGGGCTCACTTTGCCTGGTGGCAAAAGGCAGGGGGAGGAAAGGGAAAACAAGGAAATGGTGTGGTTGCCTAGCAACCATGTACATGATTTCAGCTATTTGCCTTGCCCCTTGGCCCAAATTTAACAGTACACAGATAAATATTTGTGCTTCACTCCTGACAACACTTGATTACATTCACTAAATTGGACTGGAATTGGTGACTTCAGGATGTGCAGTTTTGCCTATGGCTAGAACCTCTTTTTCTTGTGGGGATCCTTATAACAGGTATATGGCACACTATTTACCTGCATACCATGAACAGTAGGTAAGCTGCACCTGTTAATTTGTTGCTTGTCAGTTAGCTTTTCACTGAGGGAAAGGTGGCTATCTTGCTTTAGGTTATCCTAGGGTGACCATATGAAAAGGAGGACAGGGCTCCTGTATCTTTCACAGTTGCATAGAAAAGGCAATTTCAACAGGTGTCATTTGTGTATATGGAGAACCTGGTGAAATTTCCTCTTCATCACAGCAGTTAAAGCTGCAGGAACTATACTAAAGTGTACAGATTTAAAAGAGGGCAGGGCACCTGCAGCTTTAACTGTTGTGACAGTTACCAGTACCTCACGTGATTTGGAAGCTATACTTCTATTAATGCAGCCCAAAATAGCATTTGCCTTTCTTGCAGCCATATCGCACTATTGGCTCATATTCAGCTTGTGATCTACAACAATTCCAAGATCCTTCTCGTTTGTAGTATTGCTGAGCCAAGTATCCCCCATCTTGTAACTGTGCCTTTGGTTTCTATTTCCTAAATGTAGAACTTGGCATTTTGATAGGCTGGAGTTAAATTTCATTCTGTTGTTTTCAGCCCAGCACTCCAGCCTATCAAGATCACTTTGAAGTTTGTTTCTGTCTTCCAGGGTATTAGCTATCCCACACAATTTTGTGTCATCTGCAAATTTGATCAGCATTCTCTGCACCTCCTTGTCCAAATCATTAATAAAAATTAATAAATTAATAAATTAATAAAAATGTTGAAGAGCACTGGGCCCAGGACTAAGCCCTACGGTACCCCACTCGTTGCCTCTCCCCAGTTTGAGAAGGTTCCATTGATAAGTACTCTTTGAGTCCGATTCTGTAGCCAACTGTGGATCCACCTAATAGTTGTTCCATCTAACCCACTTTTAGCTAGTTTGTTAATCAGAATATCATGGGGCACTTTGTCAAAAGCTTTGCTGAAGTCAAGATATATGACATCCACAGCATTCCCACGGTCCACAAGGGAGGTTACCCGATCAAAAAATGAGATCAAATTAGTCTGACAGGACTTGTTCCTGACAAATCTATGTTGGCTTCTAGTGATCACCGCATTGATTTCAAGGTGTTTACAGATTGGCTTCTTTATAATCTGCTCCAGAATTTTCCCAGGGATGGATGTCAGACTGACTGGTCTTTAGTTCCCAGGTTCCTCCTTTTGAAGATAGGGACAACGTTAGCCCTCCTCCAGTCGTCCGGCATCTCACCTGTCTTCCATGATTTTGCAAAGATAATAGACAAAGGTTCTGAGAGTTCTTCCGCTAGCTCCTTCATTACTAGGATGCAGTTCATCGGGCCCTGGAGATTTAAACTCATTCAAGGAAATTAGGTGTTCTTTGACCATTTGTTTATCAATCTCAAATTGCAATCCTGCCCCCTCAACTTCTGCTTCACTTTCTCCAGGGGGGTCATAGACCCGCTCCAGGGTGGTCATAGATGTTGACATTTGACATGGCTGAATGGTACATGGCATCTCTTTGTACACTTTCAGACAGCACAAAAGAAGCCCTAAATAGCTACATTAGCCATAAACAAAAACATTTGGGCCACATTCAAGATGGCTGAAGGCACTTGCACCCCAATACAAATGAAATTAGCTACTGGCCAATGGTTTTACCATGCAGAAGAATCTGGAATGACTATCCCGCCCCCCAAATCCCACAAATAATGCAGTATCCTTTTCTAATCTACTAAAGACTCAGAGCAAGTGTTTTCAGACTTCACAAATTAGTACAAAATGGCCTCCATGTTTTTGTGAGAAGATAGCTAACTTGGGCTGTTTCTGTACCATCTGAAGATTTTTTATTTATTTATTTATTTATTTATTTATTATTGCATTTATTTCCTGCCTTTTTTCCTCCAAGGAACCCAAGGCAGTGTACATAATCCTCCCCCTCCTCCCCCCCTTTTATCCTCACAATAACCCTGTGAAGTAGGGTTTGGGAGAGTCTGTGACTGGCCCAAAATCACCCAGTGGGTTTCCATGTCCAAGTGGGGACTAGAACCTGGATCTCCCAACTCCCAGTCCAGCACTTTAGCCACTACACCACACTGGCTTAGCAGGTTTACTGCCATATTGCCAAACTTTGCCCAAATGATTCTACCATTGTTTACTTCAGCTGCTTTGTGTTTTCAAGAATTACACACCACTATGTGTCGTTGCTTGTTGTTCCAGTATTCTGTATTTCTTCCACCATACTGATCCCAGTAGTGTAGAAATATGGAATTATTATTATTGTTATTATTAGCTTATACTCTTGTTTCCTTAAATGAATATGATTCTTTCATAAACGTCATTACGCAATGCATCAGTAGTCTTCAAACTGCGCTTGCCAGGTTCCTGATTTTCCACTGCAATGTACAGAGGGATGTTGGGTATGTCCCTGAGTGCACTCTCAGTTAGGTTGGAATGATGACTAGGCTTAACTGAGCTCTCTAGCCCCTGGAATCCAATGCCAGGTGAACATTGCTTCTGCAGCAGACAGATCAATGCTGAAGGGGTTCCATGAGGAAGGGTATGTGGAAAACCAGTGTGGTACATTAAACGGTGCCTAGAATGTCTCCTCCGTTACTGGCATATAGCTGGTCTTGATGACATTGTGAAACCAGCCCTCATCTCAGCCCACAAGATTGTGGGCTTGACGCATGGAGTGAATATTTGCATAAAACTATTTGGCTTTTAAAACAATTTCTTCTTGACTGGGAGCTGCAAATTAAGTCTTTACTCTAATGCACTATATAATGAACTGCATTTGAATTATGTTTATTTTTAGCAAATAAATGCTAATGTAAGCATGCCATTTTAAAAATAGAAAGCAGTGCTGGTCGAGGAGAAAAGTCATAAAAGATATTTTCCTTGGTGATAATTAGGTGGTGGGGGGTGCCACCCTTCCTACTCTTTCTTAATACCTCCTCCCCTTCTTTGTTCCTTGCCTTCCCACTCAAGTTTCAGAAAAATAATAAGTCCTGTGGCATCTTAAAGACGAAAAAATATAATGTGACATAAGCTTATGTGGACCGGATACAGCCAACTCCATCAGATGCATGAGGCAGTCTAGAGACATGGTAGGTGTGTGTAACATACATGAGAATAGAACAAGAAGTGACCATTCTACATAATAAGGAGAAAAGGCAGTTGTCAGTGTACGAATCCTGTACAGAGCAGAAATAAATTCAAGATGATGATGATACTTAGCATTTGTATAGGGTTTACAGGGATTCAAAAAGATAATCTCACTCAGCCCTTTTTCAAAACATCCATAGGAGGGCTCAGTATTACTAAACCCATTTATTGTTGCCAGTAAGAGGGACTGACAGAATCATGGATTGTATAAGGCATTTCCAGATGTGTTGGACTACAATTCCCATCAGCATAGCCTGAAGGGAGCCAGGTTGGGGAAGGCTGATCTAAGGCCATCTGGTGAAATCAGGGCTGATATGAGATTTGGCTTACAGATGAAATAACTGCAACTCTCTACATATATTGAAAGCGAATGTATATATTCTGGCTGGAGCTTTTGTAGGCAAGAGCATCTATGCTGTGCTAGTTCTCAAGAGCCAGAGTGGCTAGTTAACCATGCAGTGTGGCTTGCTAATCAACCTAAACGAGCCAACAACAAACCATGGGTTCTCAAGGTGGCTTGTTCGAGAAAATAAGCCACCCTGCATGGTTAACTCGCCACCCTGCTTGCATTCAGACAGCATGATAACCTATGGTTCGACAAACAGCCGGCAACAACAACCCATACTCAACCCCTGAGTGTGGATTAGTGTGTTGTGTGAAGAGCCACCATCTTTTTTAAATATCACTTCAACATTTCAATTCAAATAAAACGCTCATCGTAACATTGAGAGGAAAGATGGGAGACGCAGCTTTGCTTAAGGGGGGGAAAGAAAATTTTAAACCAATTGCTGAATAACCTACCATCCAAGGCATAATGGTTTCTCTGCCCCTTTGAAATTCCAGCATTGTATCCTCATTTCAATTTTGAATGAAATGCTTATTGTAGCAATGAGAGGAAAGATGGGATGGAGGTTCTGGTAAAATGACAAATAAAACCTTTAAACCAAGTGCTGAATAACTTACAAACCAATGCATAACAGTTTCCCCCACCTCCATCCTCCAGGCTTTTCAAATTCTGCTATTTTATTCTCATTTCAGTTTCTGGTGAAATGCTTATTACAGTAATGGGAGGAAATATGGAATGGAAACTCTCTTAAAAGGACAAATAAAACTCATGGTGCTAAGTCATAAAATATGTGGCACTGTGGAGAATCGATGTGAAGGACTTTTGAAAATGGTGTTAATACTTTAAAAAAGGGAGCGGGGAGAATGAGGAACTTCTACAGGGGAAACAATTAGCAACACCAGCCATTCATAAAGGTGGGCACCCTCTGGACAACAGCTTCTATTAAAATGTCAGGAAAGGGCACAGTAAATATCCCTAATGTAGGTTTTGTGCTTTCCCCATATTTTTAAAGTTCCACAAATGTATTTGTCTGTCCTGAGAGCAGCTTTGGGAGAGAAGATGTGTTCTAAGATACTGCATTTGAGATGTTTATTGTAGGACAGGGGTGGCTAAGAAAACTAGCAGTCTACAGACCACACCTACACCCCCACGCCCTCTGTCTGGCCCATGATACGCTTCCTGCTTTCACTAGAGGCCCATCTACACCAAGCAGGATATAACACTACAAAAGCGGTATGAAAGCAGTATATGGCATGTGTCATGGGCCTCAACAGTTGTCATTGCACTTCAATACTGCTATAAAGCAGTAATGTAGCTCCTGCCTAGGTTGAAAGTAATAGGGGCCGTTTCCTACTGGCAGTTTGGGAAATGATGGGTCACCCTAGAAGCCTCTGCGATGGTCAATAGGGAAATTGGCTCTGCCCCAGCTAGATTTCCAACTGTGGAAGATAAAATACACAAACCACGTATCTTTTTTCCCGTGGAAGGAAACCCTTTTCTGCACCTGTAGAGCTGGAAAAGGTGCTTGGGGAAAAAATCCAGTTTCTGAAGAACGCGACCGGTAACTGCCCTCATGCCTTGCTTTTGGACTTCCCCTGGACATCTGTGCCCACTGTGTGAGCAGAATGCTGGGTCAGAGCAGCCTTTGGTTTACTGAAGAACGTTCTTACATTCAGCTGGACAGGGCCAATTTTAACCAGAAAAATAGCCCAAGGGAAAAGGATCGACTCCACTCCCCCACACTGCCCTGGATAAAATTGTAGGCCCTCTTGGAAGGGGGAACCTCCTAATTCCTTTTCTAATTTGGCCCACCACAATCTATTTTCTAAACTAAACTTCTTTTTTTAAAGGAATATGCTTAAATCTTTTGATTATTTTAGGGTTTAATCCTATGCATGTTTAGACCGAGAAAAGGTTCTGCAACTCCCATTGTGCCCCATCTGGCATGAGCTGGGAGTTGTAAGACTTTTTTCAATCTAAACATGCATAGCATTGCGCCCTTAGTTCCTCTTTCCTGTGCCTTTTCCAGCACTGTGGTATCTTTTTGAACATGAGGGCAGCCTCAGTCATGTTCCAGATGTGGATGTGAAGTGAGGGAAAGGGGCGGATCGTGTCGCTATCCGTACTCACATGTACTGCAGAGGTAAGTGAGATATTATAAAAACTTTTTAATATACTGAAAAGTTACACTAGTTCCCAAAGTTCAGGTATACGTCCACTGTAAAGCTGTATATTATATCATTAAAAAAGCACAGACAAGTACTCAAAGACCATTTAGAAAACTCTCAAAGAACAAAACACTTAAAGACCATACACATTTCGACCCAACAGAGGTCTTCTTCAGTTTGGAATTTGGAATGAGGCTGCAAACAGAAGTACATGTGAGAATACTAGTGCAAATGGTGCTAGCCTTGCTACTGAAAAGAGGTTCCTTGCCAACAAAATACCATATAGGCAGTTGGGACCTGCAGCCTCATTCCAAATTTTGGATACTAGCTAAAATATAGTAGCCCACTATCCATTCCAAAAGGCAATGGCAATTTGAAAACAATTCTTCGTTTTTTCATGTGCATATATAGTTCATGTGACCACTGAAGAAGACCTCTGTTGGGTCGAAATGTGTATGGTCTTTAAGTGTTTTGTTCTTTGAGAGTTTTCTAAATGGTCTTTGAGTACTTGTCTGTGCTTTTTTAATGATATAATATACAGCTTTACATTGGAAGTATACCTGAACTTTGGGAACTAGTATAACTTATCAGTATATTAAAAAGTTTTTATAATATCTCACTTACCTCTGCAGTACATGTGAGTACGGATAGTGACATGATCCGCCCCTGCCTTGATTTTAAGGGACCTGGATAGGCTTCTCTTTGCTTATCTCCAGATGTGGATGTATTATAGATTTATGTAAAAGCAATAAAATGCTGGCCATTTTATTGTCATTTATTTTACTAATAATAAATGACAGGGTTTGTCTTTTTTAACCACTGCCACATCCTTGAGTTGACATTTTCAATGAGCTATCCACCACGGCCCCAAGATCTCTTTCCTGTTCATTCACAGCAAAATCAAACACCATCAGTGTATGGACTTCATCACACAAAGCTAAAATCCTGCATCCTTACTAGAGCTTCTGCTTCTGGATTCTTTGCAGGATTAATTTCGGCCCCTTCATATAGGCAGACAAGTGCTTTGAACTGAGGACTCCCTTTCTTGGCAAGTTCTATACATTTCATTTTACAGCCACTTGGTGGCACTGTGGTTATAGCAGAACTGCATGGATTTCACGCGGCCATTAAAGCGGATTTACATTTATTATTGCATTATCTCTGGTCTTTTTAAAAAAGGGATAAAGGACAGAAAGCACTGGATGCCCTGGAGGTTGATAACATCGTGTAAAGGACCTCCAAACTTCCATAGGTAACCAATCACAAGTGAGCAATAAAACCTCATGTAGAAATGCTCTATTTTGTCTCTCATGACTTGTGCAATTGCCCCTTTTTCGACTGCAGCAACTGTGCGATTCCTGGCCTTGTCATGAGTGCACCATCATGATGCTGCCATGACCATCATGGGGGCTTCCACTTGTAGGACCCTCAGTTGGTGTTTATTATATGCTGTTTCAACATATAATGCATTTTTTGTGCTTTTTTCCACTATCCTCTTCCTTCCTGTTTGTTTTAACCTCTGGCAAGTTTTGTATGGAACTGTAATTTATAGAATCGTTGCACTAGGAACTGCATCTTTTGCTCTGCTTTAAAGACATTAATTTTTTATTCTTCATTCAGTTAAAAGAGTATATTAATGTTTCAGAAGCTTTCTTTTGTCTGTTCAAGAATTCCTTTGGGAATCCTTTCTCTATAGCTGAAATCATTATGAATTCTTTTTACACATTAAAAAAATCTGAAGGGACAAGAGAAATGTAGGTTTATATGTTTGCTTTGAAGTACCAATTAAGAGACACATCCGGATTTATTTATTGTTAAATAAAGGGGTGGTCAACTCTCAGATCTGCCATTGCAACCTTCTGAAAGCTTTATTTATTAGTTTATTTTGTTTTATTTATTTATATCCTACTTATTTGCCTGAAAAGGAACACAAGGTGTCAAAGAGACAAAATCAGCAATTTAAAACAATCTTAGAAGCTCATATTAATAAATAAAAACAGCTTATAAGAACACCCATTTAAAGAAAACAGCCAAATTCCTTCTCAAAGAACCAAGAATTCCTTCTCAAAGAACTAACTGCCTAAACAGTACTGTATTGGAACATGCAATAAAGCAATGTATCCCACATATGTCCCTTTTTAAAACTTTGAAGCTCGTGTCTATGGAATTCTCTGGCATAGTTCTTAATGAATTTCATTACATGCTATCTCATTAAAAAAAAAACACCTTTAACCACAGCCAACAAAATAAACCTTCTGCACCTTGTGGTTCCTATGGCATAGGCACAGGATTGACAGCACCACTACCGACGTGTCTATGACAAAATTAAAGGTTGTTTGAGCATTAAGTCAACCTTCAGTTTATCCTAAAACAAGCCGTGGGTTATCTGAGGTTTGTCTAAGGCCTCATCTACACCAAGCAGGATATTCCACCATGAAAGCGGTATATAAAAGGCAGGAGCCACACTACTGATTTATAGCGGTATTGAAGTGCACTGACAACTGTTGGGGCCCATTGACACATACCACTTTCATACTGCTATATCCTGCTTGGTGTGGCTCCTGCCTTTTATTTACTGCTTTCATAGTGCGATATCCTGTTTGATGTAGATGAGGCCTAACACTCAAATAACCCTGGAACCTGGGGTTTGCACGACACAGCAAATTGGATACCCACAGGTGCTATGCAAAAATGGTGCCCATAGGCTCCCAGCACAACACCCCCCGTGGATAAATTAAGCGAACCAGGTCAGTGTTTCTTTCCAGGGGCTGACAAACATTTGTTGGCCGATCACTCTACAAGATGGGCACAACCACAGAGAAAATTCTAGACCCCAGTGGTCCCAAGGGGTTGGATCCAAGGTCTATTGAGCAGACCTAAGCTGGCACACTGGACTTCCTCAAACGCTCCTCCCTCTTGCAGGTCCCCACCTGCGCATGCTCCAGTTCTGTTCCAGAAGGACGCCCTGCACTTCAGAGGGATGGGTGCAGAGAACTGCAGGGGGAGGGGAACTCTGTTCTCCTGCTGCTCTTGCGCTGCAAATACTGGCAACTGGGTGACTGCCAATCGCCAGTGTTTATAGCACATGGCAATCTGTTGTAAAACAAAAAATCTCTGCAGGCGTTATTGCAACCCTTCGAAGGAGACCTAACAATAAAGAAAGAGGAAAAATGCATCAGGGTTTTCATCAATTAAATTGTTTACAGCATTCCGAGACTATTCTCTCCCTTTTTGTTCACCTTGGATGCTCAATCACCTTGCACCATCTATTCACCTGCATGAACACCTTTTAAAACTTATTTTTATACTGGCACTGTGCAACAGCAGTAGACTGGTTGTTTGCACTCCTCACTCCAAAATGGACCTGCACTCCTCAATCCTTTTACCGAACCTACATAAGTATAACAGAACACCCACCCACAAAGAATTTCCCTACACATTCACTGTTTCCAGGGATAAAGAGGAAGTGTTTCATTTGAAATAAAAATGGCCACTCAGGCAGGATTAAAAGATTTAGTGCTTGTACTTCACCATGCAGTTATAATACAGTTGTGCAAGTATTCTTTAAGTGTGTGTGTGTGTATATGTCGATCAGAAAAGCCATGGGGCACCATTAGAACTCTGACAGGTTGGTACCAAAAGTAAAATGGACAGGTGAGGAGAAACTAGGACTGCAGCAGTTTAAGAATGCAGCCATTACCTTAATTTAGGGCTCATCTATACCAAGCAGGATATTCCACTATGAAAGCAGTATATAAAAGGCAGGAGCCACACTACTGCTTTATAGCGGTATTGAAGTGCACTGACAACTGTTGGGGCCCATTGACACAGACCATATACCGCTTTCATACTGCTATATCCTGCTTGGTGTGGCTCCTGCCTTTTATATACTGCTTTCCTACTGCTATATCCTGCTTGGTGTAGATGCGCCCCCTGTTTACTTTCCTAATGAAAGGGGAAGGAAAGGAAAGGAACCTCTCATGCAAGCACTTGAGTCATTACTGACTCCTAGAGGGATGCCTGCTTTCGCTGACGTTTTCTTGGCAGACTTTGTAGTGAGGTGGTTTGCCATTGCCTTCCCCAGTCATAGTTACCTTTCCCCCAGCTAGCTGGGTACTCATTTTACCAACTTCGGAAGGATGGAAGGCTGAGTCAACCTGAGCCGGCTGCCTGAGAACCAGCTTCCGCTGGGATCGAACTCAGGCCATGGGGGAAATTTTGGTTGCAGTAACTGCTGCTTACCACTCTGTGCCACATGAGGCTAATGAAAACCAATTGCTAATTTCCCTTTTTCTACCTCCACCTCACTGATCCCTCACAGAATATTTCAAAGATTTAAACTTGAACTCCTCCCTCTGGCCTGGAAATCATTGGTCAGGATACAAGGCCAAAGATGTCTCTCCATTGTCTGTTTCAAAGGACTCACAGCTTCCTGGGATGAGTCCTCTTCATCTGTCTTGAGTTTCCCAGAAGTCCTCTTTCTGGTCAGGAACTCACTGGCAAGCACGGAGTGCAGAAATCATCTCTCAGTTACCTTCTTCCAAAGACTCATTGCTTCCTGAGATCAACTGCCTTCAGTTGACAATCTGGCCAGAAGCTTCTCTGTCGAACTCATCCTGAACTCTTATTCTTCCAGCAGGTCCTCACAGCTTCTGCCTTCTATGATTTCTGCTCTGCTCTTCACTTATGATTTCAACCTTTTCAATTAGGCCAAGGGTGGGCACCACTATAGGCACATGTGGACCTCGCCATCCCTGGTGCAGCAATTGGCAGCAACCTCCCCTTCCCCTGATCCATTTACCACTATATAGCAGTAAATAACCTCCAAGTGGTGATTTATTGCTGGATTTTGACGGGAAACTACCAGCTTTTTTTGCTGCTACTGCAGAGTACAGGGACAATTCCATGGGCCCTCAGTGAGAGTGCAGCTGGTTGGTAGGGAGAGATTTGAGGGGGTGGAAATGGCCCCTAAAGCCCTCATAGTTGTCCACCCCTGATGTAGGCTCTGTTACTGCTTTCTTTTCTCTCAGTCTTGGCTCTGCCTGGCTCCAGCTCTCAGTCTTAGACTGTCAGCTGACCTTCCAGACTGACTCTAATAGTCTGTTGCTTGTTCTTTTATACTCTTCAACCAGAACCCTCTGGCCAATAACATTTTAACACCTGGCCAACTGCCAGTCCACTCTGCATTTAAGAATCAATGAGTGTAAACAGAATGTTCTCTCATGAACCTATCACAGCCTGACCTTTTGGATTTTGCTATCCGGTATAAAACCAGTTGGCCTGACTGTAAACCTGAGTAGCACTTAGTCACTACTTTGGTAACACTTATATTGACACTTGGCAGATTGCCAACTGTAGGCATCACATATAACGTAACAGGCTTCAGTTAGAGGTAAACTGCCAACCTTTTCAGCTCTCACAGTGAACCATTTACAATACCCATAACATTATATTACATAGCATGCTCTTACCTTTAAGTTTACAGCACATTTAAACAATTTTTGTTCTCAGGAATGATTGATTCTCCATTGTCACAATAATGCTACAGTCCACCTTCTCAGGATATATAGGGAGGATAAAATATAAACCCCAATTTTCCAGCAGCTGCTTCTCTGTAAAGCTTTATATTTACTTATCACATTCGTAGCCTGCCTTTCCTTCAAGGACCTCAGATTGGTATATATCAGATTGTCCTGTGTCATTCTTACAATAAGTCTATGGGGTAGGCTAGGGTGAGACTTATGGGGTGAAATCAACGTAGTGAGCTTCATGGCTGAATGGGGTGTGAACTCAATTTGAGGCTGAGACTCCATTTCCTAAACTACACTGGGCACAGCATGTATTAGGGAAAGATTCTTTATATATGAGCCTAGCCTTTCTTTAAGATCTATGATTCCACAGCACATGTGGTGATCTTGTTTCTACAAACATAGGGCTGATTCACATCACCCTCTTAATGTGCGGAACCAATCCCCTGCTGCCTCCCTTGACTACCAGAAGGATGTAGCAGGCTACCAATGCCCACATAAGAACATAAGAAGCGCCGTTCTGGATCAGACCAAGGGTCCATCTAGTCCAGAACTCTGTTCACACAGTGGCCAACCAGCCATCGGCCAGGGATGAACAAGCAGGACATGGTGCAACAGCACCCTCCCACCCATGTTCCCCAGTAACTGGTGCACACAGGCTTACTGCCTCAAATACTGGAGATAGCACACAACTATCAGGGCTAGTAGCCATTGAAAGCCTTCGCCTCCAGGAATTTAAACCCATCCAGATTGGTGGCCATCACCACATCTTGTAGTAGTGAGTTCCATAATTTAACTATGTGCTGTGTGAAGAAGTACTTCCTTTTATTTGTCCTGGATCTCCCACCAATCAACTTCATGGGATGACCCCGGGTTCTAGTATTTCGAGAGAGGGAGAGAAATGTCTCCCTACCCACATTCTCCACACCATGCATAATTTTGTACACCTCTATCATGTCTCCCCTTAGCCTCCTTTTTTCCAAGCTAAACAATCCCAGTTGATGTAACCTTCCCTCAAAGGGGAGATGCTCAAGCACCTTAATCATTTTAGTTGCCCTTTTCTGCACTTTTTCCAGCTCTGTAATATCCTTTTTAGGTGACCTTAAATAATTTGGTGTCGTCAGCAAGTTGAAAAGAATTGGTCCCAATACCGATCCCTGTGGGACCCCACTACTTACTTCCCTCCATCGGGAGAATTGACCGTTTATTCCTACTCTCTGCTTTCTGTTGTTTAACCAGTTACTGATCCATAAGAGGACCTCTCCTCTTATTCCATGACTGCTAAGTTTATTTAGGAGTCTTTGGTGGGGGACTTTATCAAAAGCCTTTTGGAAGTCCAAGTAAACAATGTCCACCGGATCACCCCTGTCTACATGTTTGTTGACACTCTCAAAGAATTCTAGTAGATTAGTGAGACGTCCAGGAGATTGCAACAGAAGGTGAGTGGTTGTGGCTAGAAATTGGTCCTGACTTCCCCTCCACCACCTGGAAAGTCCAGCTTCTACTGCCTATTTTGGCTATAAGAAAGATGTCCCAGATAGGGGTATGCATTTGGCTTTAGTGTAGTGGCTAAAGTGTTGGACTGGGAGCCGGGAGATCCGGGTTCTAGTCTCCACTCAGCCATGGAAACCCACTGGGTGACTTTGGACCAGTCACATACTCTAAGCCCAACCTGCCTCACAGGGTTGTTGTTGTGAGGATAAAATGGGAAGGAGGAGGATTATGATCACCACCTTGGGTTCCTGGGAGGAAAAAGGCGGTATATAAATGCAATAATAATAATAATAATAATAATAATAATAATAATAATATTTAAAGCTAAATTATTTGATATTGTATTGTTGATATTAGGTTGCTGACTGAAACCTCCAAGCATCCTATGCCCTCTTGGGCTGCTGCCAACACTGATAGAGGTGATTTTTGCCTCTACGTGCTCCATTTCCCCCCTTTCCTCTACACAGACTCTGAACCTGTCTAGAATAGTCACACTGCCAGGGGCTGGGGCTGGAAAGGCCATAGGATTTTGTGTATCCCAGCCTCAGCTCTCCCTTCCCTTCCCTTCCCCGCCCTCCAGAATGTCCCCTTGTTTTACCTCTATGAAGTTATCGGAGGCTGCTTTTGCAACCTTGTAAAGCAGGGGAGGGGGCAGGGACCGATCATAGCAGATGCTTTCCAGGGATCATAGGATTGTGGCCTTAATGCATTAACTAAATTGCATCTAAATAGAAAGAAAACAAATTTTAATTTTAATTTTAGTATTGGAGGCTGTGATGCAAAACTATGCAACAAGTTAAGCTAGAGAGATAAAAGCTTGTTGAGAGAGCAAGAATGATTACGAATGGCATCCCTGCCAGCCCACTGGCAGCACTATGACAGAGAGAGAGGGAGAGAAACTGTGCCATGAGGCTTTGCTTGCTGTTACAATTTAACAGTACCCAATCAGAGACATTATAAAAGGGGGCTTTTGCACTAAACTATTTTCTGCTCTTCATCCTGGCATATTCTTTTGTCTTCCAATATTTGCTTCCTAAATCGAAACCCCCATTCACTCATTTGTATATTTTATCCTTTTCTTTCATGCATACCTCCTTAGTTTGACCGAGGTGTTTTGTTTTTATTATTGCAATTCCTGATTTTCCTTCTCTCTCTCTCTCTCTCATTCTCTCTCCTCCTCCTCCTCCTCCTCCTCCTGTCTAATCTGTTTTTCTGGGAGCATTCCACTAGTCCTTATTCTTTGTAATCCTTTCTCTTCCCTAGCAGCTGAAGGCTAACCTTTCATTGATGGGGTCCTCTGAGCTTCCCTGTGACTTGGGGTGAGAAGTGTACTGCCAAGACTAGGGTGGGCAATGCTATTCCTGACCACATAACTTAGCCTTCCGCTTCCAACTCCTCCCGCACAAATGCTGGCTGCCACTGCCCGTCTCTCTCCCTCTCCTCCTCCTCCTCCTCTCTCACATTCTACTACACTTGTGCTCACCAGGCGCCATCTGGCCTGTCTCTCTCCCTCTCCTAATCTGTCCTTTCTACCCACTATTGCTGGGGTACCAGACAATGTCTGCCTCTGCTCACTACTTCTCCTCCACCCACTGCCTGCTGCCACCTATTCAGTCTTTCTCTCCTCTCTGTCTGTCTCTCTGTCTCAGTCTAGCATATTTCACAGGGTTCTTGTGATGATAGAATTGGGATAGAGATCTATGTATGATGCCATAGATCATAGCAAAAAAAAGCAGGATCTAAATAATAATAATAATAATAATAATAATAATAATAATAATAATATATTTCTTACCCGCCTATCCAATTGGATCGAGGTGGGAAACAACAGCAAGCATAAAATACTGATTAAAAACATGGTATACACTGTTTAAAAACATCCTAAAAGTAAGTAAAATCAAAAGGTGACCAGGCATAGCAGAATAGTGGGATTTGGGTAGAATAGCACTGGCATATCTATGGACACTCATGCAAGAGAACAGGCATTTGCTCACACAAATATTTTGCGTCCAACAGCCTTGTGTCTCTTATCTGACACTCTTAAGCATTTGCCCACCTTCCTCACTTTTTCTACTCCAAGTGCATAGCTATAATTTAGTAAATAATCCCTATTTCACTCCTAGTACCATTGGAACACTTTTATGTGCTATAGCGAGGTGAGGAGGAAATTTGCCATTTGAACATTATTAAAGGGCCTCTTGACAGATAATTGGATGCCGGAATGGCCCAGGGCCTGACCTCATCAAGAAAGCCATTTTCTCTCCATCAGCATCTTGGTAAACCTTTATAATAATCACAGCAGGTTGGAAAGAGAGCAGCAAAGAATTAACTGTTTGAAAGCTGGCCTTTTAAAATAAAGTGCCAGTCGATTGAATAGTTAACAGACTGGAGCAACATGTTGGCCAGAAAATGAAAGGGTAGCAATTCACTGCAAAGATTGCCTGTTCCTTTCCGAGGCGCTCAAGGTCTGTTATTTTCATGGGTATGATAATTGTGCTTAATCTCCTTTGCACAAAGTTTATTTTAAATCGTAGGGCTTTGAAGGAAGTATCTCAATTTTTTGCTGATCTGAATCTAATTAGACTGAATATCCTACTAATAGGTATTCTAATGAAAATCCGTTTAAAACCATGTCTGCAAATATGGGGAGAATATCAAAAAAGAAATTGGAAATATTCAAAAATCTGCATCTAGCGACTGGTTGGGAAAGGCTGGTCTATGTATTAATCCAATAGCCGGTTCCCAATTTTAAAGGAGTAATTTTGTGTTAGTAGTGCTCAGATCCCATCTGTGCTGTGTACTTACATACATATCAGCCGAAGCTAATAGTAAGCACTTCTGGCCGTCGCATCTATCTGGGCTGTCATTTGGAGCAATGGATCCAGAAGCACCCCCAAGCTGCAGACACAGTCTTTCAGGGGGAGTGTAACTCCATCCAGAACTGGTTGACACACCTCCAAACCCAGGTTATAGCTTTTGACAGCAAGCACCTCCATCTTGTCTGGATTCAGCTTCAGTTTGTTTTCCCTCATCCAGCCCATTACCGCCTCTAAGCATTCATTCAGAGGAGACACACTATTCTTAGCTGACGCTGTTGTTGAAGGCATAGAGAAATATATTTGGGTGTCATCAGCATACTGATAGCACCCCGCCCCATGCCTCCAGATGATCTCTCCCAGCGGTTTCATGTAAATATTAAATAGCATTGGGAAAGGATGGCACCTTGTGGTCCACCACATGGCAGCTCCTTCTTTGAGGAACAGCTATCCCCAAGCATCACCATCTGGAACCTGCCCGAGAGGCAGGACCGGAACCACAGAAGCACAGTGCTCCCAATTCCCAGTCCCCTCAGGCGATCCAGAAGGATATCATGGTCGATGGTATCGAAAGCTGCTGAGAGGTCCAAAAGTACCAGCAGGGACACACTCTCCCTGTCAATACTCAGGCGTAGATCATCTGCTAAGGCAACCATAGCGATCTCAACTCCATATCCTGCTCTGAAGCCGGTTTGAAATGAGTCTAGAAAATCTGCATCATCCAAGACTGCTTGGAGTTGGAAGGCAACTGCCCTCTCAATCACTTTGCCCATAGTAGCCATTTTAAAAAATTAACAGGGTTGCCATTACTATTTATCATCATCTCTCTTTTCTTATGAGTGGTGGTCTTTCTAGACGAACATGATGGGCTTTGCCAAGTCATGCTGTCTTTTACTGATTCAGAAATTTCCTGACTATTGAACATGTTTTAAGTGTGACAGCTTTCCTGATATTGGTGTCGATGTATTTTAAGAACATAAGAAGCACCATGCTGGATCAGGCCAAGGGTCCATCTAGTCCAGCCCTCTGTTCACACAGTGGCCAACCAGCCATCGGTCAGGGATGAACAAGCAGGACATGGTGCAACAGCACCCTCCCTCCCATGTTCCCCAGCAACTGGTGCACGCAGGCTTATTGCCTCAAATACTGGAGATAGCACACAACCATCAGGGCTAGTAGCCATTGATAGCCTTTGCCTCCAGGAACTTATCCAACCCCCTTTTAAAGCCATCCAGATCGGTGGTCATCACCACATCCTGTGGTAGTGAGTTCCATAACTTAACTATGTGCTGTGTGAAGAAGTCCTTCCTTCATGCAACCAATTAGTAGGCCTAATTTCTGAATGTTTTCTGTAAAAGAATAAAAAATATATGATGTGTTGCTGGTGACTAACGGAATACATGTAACTTTATTTATTTTATTTATTTATTTAATTACATTTATATACCGCCCCACAGCCGAAGCTCTCTGGGCGGTTTACAACATTTAAAAATAGTAAACATTAAAAGTATACAATTTAAAAACACACACACACACACACACACACACACACGTTAAAACAGTATAAAAACAACAGTATCCATTTAAAAACAATTGTGGGGTCCATTAAAAACAAACTTAACGTTGTTAAATGCTGTTAAAATGCTGTTAAAAATGCCTGGGAGAAGAGAAAAAAACTTTCCCCTCTTGCCATAGTTCTTTAACTTCCATAGCCAGTGGTGTTAATTTCAGATACATTGAATGTCTCCCGTTCTTTATTTCAGTGATTTTAACATTAAGATGCTGTGTAGAACAGGTTTGTCTTAATTATGTGCTGTGAAACCCTTTTTAAAAAAATCCCTGGCCGAACCACCTAATAAAATGTGCTGCGCATGCCTATGGTGCCCTGATGGTCCCCCGCTACAAATTGGAATGTGCGGGGGCCAGGGCTTTTTCTGTGTTTGCCCCCCGGTTATGGAATAATGTGCCACTGGAGATTCAACAGGCTCCCACTCTCAATTGCTTCAAACGCCTTTGTAAGGCATTTTTATTTTCACAAGAGTTTGGGGAGGGGATGGTTTAAATTGGGTTGAGGGCTTTTAATGGTTTGAGGGTGAGGGTTTTAATGGAACTGTCTTAATGTGGGTTGAGGGTTTTCATGGAATTGTTTTATATGTTATTGTAAAGCACCTCGATGCCAGAAATGGTGAGGCGGCGCTATAAAAATGCTTTAAATAAATAATAAATAAATATATGAAATGTGTTGTGGCTACAACAGTGCCTCAATATCACACATAGACTACAACTTGCAAATTCATTGTGTGTGACTCTGTGTGTGTGTGTGTGTGTGTGTGTGTGTGTGTGTGTGTGTGTGTGCATATTAAGCAACTGATAAGGTACCCTTCTGAAGCCTGCCTGCCTGTCTCACAAAAAGAATTGTCGAGAGAGTACTTTTGCCGGGAATGGAATTCTAAGAACACTGAAATACTGTAACTCCCATAAGGCTGTGTGTCCTCACCAACAACAGACAAGACTTCAAATTGAATAGGTCAGCCACAAGGAATCAACATCCCACTAGGAGGTGAGCATGACAGGAAGGCCTTCAGAACCCTCTAAACAGAACAGAACAGAGCAGCAGAGCGGTTGGCTAATTTGGACAATGCAGCCTTCCTAAAGGCTGCATTCATTAACTGTGATTCGTGTGACAGTTTTAAAAAGAAAAGAAAAAAGTGATTGGGGCAGGGAGGTGTCCCCTATGAAAATAAGCCTTCAAGGATTACACAGCACATGATAAATTACAAGGCCAGAACAGTGCATGCAACATTGATGGAGGGGAATGACTTATTTATGCAGTGGTTGCTCTGTGTAGCATTAACTAGTAGCCTATGACATTTATAAAATTCGTTCCTTCATCTACATAACCTCAGAATGCAAAAAACAAAAAAACCACGACTAAAGCTTTTAATAGTGTTTTGTCCCTGAAACAGAATTTCAAAGATTTCTGTGTTTAATAAAACATAGAGAACGCTTTGAATTGAAAATGGACAATCAAATGTGTGGGTTTAAAACAGCAAGAACAACAACTTAAAGTCAATGTTAGACTTAACCCACTTAGATTTTACTATAGATGAAATTATGGGAAGATTGACCATGTAAAGCCAATTGAGCTATCACTGTTAACCATGGCCTGCTTTGATTACATCTAGGGAAATACTTGCTTGGTCCCTTATTACCAGGAAAACTTTACGCAGGGGAATGTCATCTGTGTTTCTGTGTTCTTAGCCATCTGGGGCATTTCCTGCCCTGTGCTGTAGGAGTGATTGTGCTAGTACTTGGCCTGGGTTCTGTTTCTGGCACCAGCGCCATGGGAGAGCTGTAGCAACCCACCCCCACCTCTAATCTAACAACAGAGCTGCCTCTATTGGGATTGGATTGTGACCTTTGAAGTCCTTTATTAAAACTCTTCCATTATTTACTTAGATTGGTAGTTTATTTATTTATTTATTACATTTTATACCGCCCAATAGCCGAAGCTTTGTGGGCGGTTCACAAAAATTAAAACCATTAAGAACATAATAAAACATCCAACAATCTAAAAACCCAAATACAAAATACAATATAAAAAGCACAAACAGGATAAAACAACAACAACAACATAAAAACGAAGCACCTGGGTTGATCTGTAATAATAACCTCTGAAATTCATAGTTGGGCAATACCTTTGTTTGGTTCAACACTTCTCCCTCAGGCGTGTAATATACTGTGTTTCCATGTCAACATGAGAGGGGACAAACCCCAAAGGATTGAGCTTTCTGCTAAACACTCAATAAACTTTCTCAAAACACCCAGGGGATGCCTACACAGCTTCTTTACCCTGACATAAATGTGCGGATTTGCGTTCCTGGACACATGACACAGCCATCCATTCACCGTAGCGCCGGTTTTTTAATGTGATAATGCGCATATTCATAGTTGCGATTTACCACGACTTTTGGATCAACGTCCAGGTTTGCACCGCATTAGAGTTATGTGTCCTTGGGGGAGTTAAATCGCATTTTGACATGTGGGTGTAACTTTGAGGGCAGGACAAAGTGATTGGCCGATTTCCGCCTTCCCACCTATCACATCCTCTGGATGCCTCGTTCCTTCCTACCAATTTCATGTTGAATTATACAGTATGAATCTGCGGAGGTCCACAGAGAGAGCTTTTAAAATTAAAGCAAAGAGGGGGGAATGGGCAGCGAGAGGGAGGAGACGTGTTCAGTCCCCCTCTCGCATCCTCGTCTGCTGCCTCGTTCCTTTCCCTACTCGGTTTTCCTCTTATATGAATCTGCGGAGCTCCGCAGTTAAAGCTTTGGCATTCCGTAGCTTCGTATGTGCACATTAATAACTGCTGCAGTGTGATGCTCATTGCGTAGATTCGAATCTCCGAAAATTCGAGTTTATATTCAATGAGGAGCAATCCCATTGTCGTATAGATGGGGGCCCAGAGACTTTTGCTGCCACCTGTGGTGGAGTTCCACTCAGCAATTCTTGTTCCTTTTACCTTGTAGATCGGTCCAAGCCAGGGCTCTGCACATGTAGAGTTTTTGCAAGAGCACCCTAAATGCACAGGACGTGGTAACAGATGCATAGATTTTCCAAAGAAGCTCAATATTTACCCCCCTCAAGGCTAAATAAGTTGCTATCCCCTAAGGAAGAGTAAATAGTCGAGGCATAATTTATTTCCTCTCTCATATCAAAGGTCTTTAGAAGGGGAGCATTCTGTGGGCTTTTCACAGTAGGGCTGCAAACCCATTGTTTAGAATGATGTTTATGTGCTACTAAGAAAAAGGAAAGGTATATATCGAAAGACTCTTCTTTATTTAAAGAAGTTTGAAGGAAGTTTTGAAGGTGACAATGAATGGGAGTATCTAGCTTTTAAAAAAGTCTAATAAAGGGAGTCCTGATAGAGAGGTACAAAATTATGCATGGTGTGAACAAAGTGTGGTCTTTCCTAATACTAGATTCTGGGATCATCCAATGAAGCTGGATGGTGGGAGATTCAGGACAGATAAAAGGAAGGACTTCTTCACACAGTACATAGTCAAACTATGGGACTCCTTACTGCAAAATGTAGTGATGGCCACCAACACGGATGGCTTTAAAAGGGATTAGACAGATTCATAGAGTTCAAGACCATCAATGGCTATTAGACATGATGGCTATATGTTACCTTCGGAATCAGGAGCGTGCTGTTGCACTCATGTCCTGCTTGGGGTCCATTCTGATTGTCTACTATGTGAACAGAATGCTGGACTAGGTAAGGCATCCAGCAGGGTTCTTCTTATATTCTTATGTTTAACTGTGGTGACTCCCCATAAAGAACTGTCACTTTGCATGATTACTGAGAATTCTAGTTCAGTCCCTTGCTGGTAGGTCCGTCCGTTTTTTCCCTCTTACAACTGTGTTTAACTCTTGTGCTCTCTGCCGCATGCCTTTGATCACATACTGCAAGAAGAGACAGCGTCCATCTCCCAAGTGTCAGCAATCGCTTGCTTCCCCCTTGCTTGCTACCCAGCGGCTGGTCTCTAGAAACATACTGCAGCCTGTGGAGGTGGAGGCTTGATTTAGATGTCAGGGCTGCTACGACTTGTCTTCCACGAATTTGTCTACTCTGCTTTTCAGCCATCTCCGTCTCAGTCAAGGTCTGTCACCTGATCTTGTAGCAGTAAAATCCGTAAGCTGACGTAGGTTCACTGGGTGAAGAAGAGCATTGTTTTAGCTCTCTTGAATCGACTGCCAATCAATTTCATTGGGTGACCCTGAAGTTGAGTTTTATGAGAAGGGGCTGAAAATCCTCTGCAAGTATTTTGTCCACACTATTTGTACATTTTACTAATTGTTCATAATTGTTTTCTCCTGAAGGCAACTGTTTCAAATGCTTTAAATCAGGGGAAATTTCCTCTTTATCACAGCAGTTAAAGCTGCAGGTGCCCTGCCCTCTTTTAAATCTGGTCACTCTAGTATAGCTCCTGCAGCTTTAACTGTTGTGATGAAGAGGGAATTTCACCAGGTTCTCCTTATATACAAATGACACCTGCTGAAATTCCCTTTTCTATGCAGCTGTTAAAGATACAGGAGCCCTGTCCTCCTTTCCATATGGTCACTCTATATATCTCATCTAGGTTGTGTTCCATCCATTCTTATTTTCATAGAGTCAAAGATGGCCTTATAAGCCATTCATTCCAACCCCCTGCTCAATGCAGGGGCTTGAGCAGGGGCAGGCAAGTGATGGCCCTCCAGATATTTTGACCTATCACTCCCACCAGCCCAATGGGGAGGGATCATGGGAGTTGTAGGCCCAAACATCTGGAGGGCCACAAGTTTCACTCCCCTGTACTAGAGCACTCTCGATAGCCTCTACTTAAAGACCTTCAGCTTTTGTCTTTTACAACAAGTGGCAATACCTTTCCTTTGGAGGACAGGATATCCTAGGAATGCTTCTATTAATATGTTCTCCATCACTAAACATGTCTCTCTCTCTCTCCCTCTCTCTCTCTCTTTCTCTGTGTCTTGCAGTTCTGCTAAGCCAATCCTCACTAGAATGAGCACAAAATAAAACCGAGTAACAGCTTTTGTACATCAACATTAAACGAGAAGAAGCTTGGGAAGGAAGCCTGTGATGAAGGAGAACGTTGACAAGTGTAAAAAAAAAAAAGTCTGATTGCCAAGAGCTGCCTTCTAAACATAGATCAGCCAGACGTACAAGTGGTTCTCTGGAGAGAGACTCAATCATGGATTTATCCACCAGCTCATTAGACACTGTCGCCGAATGCAACATTCAGAGGGCATGCATGAAAAGTCACATAAGGGGAATAAATTTAAAAGGGGGCGTAGTTGTCACTAGATAAACATATTAATATACGTGCATCAAGGAGGTTTGTACACTTTTCTAATTATTTGACTGAAAAGCAGAATACTTTAAAAGAAAATATTTCAGAGGGCAGAGACCGTTAACACAGAGAATTCCTGTCCTGGTGGCATGGAAGCAGATAGGGTGTCGCCTTCAGCTGAGCATTTTTACGAACAAGACTCTCTTGTTTCATGCTATGGAGCAAATGGTGTAACTTTTATTCTGCCATTTCTGTGTGCCTCATCTGGCCTTCGTGGTACAGTTAGTTAGAAACACAGCGCCACTCGGTTTCTCTTGCTTACATGTTCTGTTGGCTCTGTACCAAATGTACAATGCAGTGGCTGTTTCTGACTTGATTTCTCATTCTGCAAAGATGGACATGCTGGATGATCGGTGGTACCCAAACTGGTGTATTAGAATGCAAGATCTCATTAAGGAGGAGGATACTTCAGAAAACCTATGGAATGATGGATACTCCCAACTGTGTCCACAGTTTTTTTCCCCCACAGGCAGCTTCAGGGGAGGGAGAATCTTTTGCCTCAAAAGTTCTATGTAGCATATTTTCATTCCCACCACACTAGGGAGACTCAGAGTCTAGGTGAGGGGTGGGAACTTTTTTTTTCCTGTCAAGAGCCACATTTCCTTTGTGGTAACCTGTTGGGGGGACATGTCTGCATTGGTTGGGGGGCCTAAAGTTGTAATGGGTAGGGTCAGAGCCAAAAGTGGGTTGGGCCACCAATTCCTCTCTTCCCAACAACCCTCTCTTTCCCTTCACCTCTTTCCCCCTGACCAATAGGCTGCCAGGGGTGGGACAGATCACTCTTGCTAGAGGTCTAAGCTGATTTCAAGAAAAGGGCTTTTGAAATCAAGCTGAAGACTTCCTGAAATTAGGCCGAGTGAGACAGCTTGCCCTCCCGTCCCCTAGGTTAAAATAAGCCCTAGGATTGTGGTGACAATAGCACGCTCACACATTTTGGTGCCTGAGGCAGAAAGTCCAAATGTGTCGCTCCTGTGGTTAAAATTAACGTATTTAAATAACAGACATTGTGCCACCCTTTAATGGCACCTAAAATCTGCATTTGAAAGCAGCTACCCCACTCTGCCTCATGTTCAGCCAGACGATGAAGTGAGGGTTGCTGAATTGCTGAGGGGATACATGCTTTGACTTAATATTTTGCAAAGACCATGCAACCTGAAATGTTTGGGAGCCAGTGCTGTAAGGGAGACCACTTTGGAAAACATCCCACGATAGGTTCATAAGCAATGTGGAGTTTGTCTTGGCATCTGAAATGTAATCATATGCAGCTGCTGTGAAATTTTGCAATTCTCTTGTTCTGTGAGTAGTAAAATGAATGTCCTTAACAAATCACAATGCAGAGATTCCTGAGTAGATTCAGAAGTCCAGAGTAGTTACTTCCAACTAGCACAAAGTAGAAAGCAAATAGAGCTAACTCTGGACAACTCCATTTTTGTTCTTATCCGGTGGGTCAAGAGGTGTGTTATCTATAGTTATTCTGACTCAATTGCAACATTTGCTGTTCTTAAGGCTTCAAGTCATACCCATTCATTCTGGAAACCAGTCTGAATGAGATGAGTACATATGAGATAGGAAAAGGGACTCTGTAGTAAGTGGCTGTCGTTTATGCTAAATGATGTAGAATTCGCTTCAGCAGATTTTAAAGCTCCATCTTTTTGCTCCTACGCTGCATTCAGAAAATTTGGTTTAAGAGTAACCGATTATGAGAACAGATCCTTAATAACATTACTTAATATCACACAATGGGCCCATGCAGAAGACACCTTAAACCATGGCTTTCACCATAGTGGTTAAGCCAGAAAGCCAGGCTGTGTTCAGAAGACACTTTAAACCACAGCTTTAACTATGGTGAATAAGGCTTTTTGCTTTATTCACCATGATTAAAGCCGTGGTTTAAGGTGCCTTCTGAACACAGCCCAGCTTTCTGGCTTAACCACCATGGTTAAAGTCATGGTTTAAGGTATCTTCTTAACACAGCCCAGCTTTCTGGCTTAACCACCGTGGTTAAAGCCGTGGTTTAAGGTGTCTTCTGAACACAGCCCGGCTTTCTGGCTTAACCACCATGGTTAAAGCCATGGTTTAAGGTGTCTTCTGAATGGGGCCAATGCTTTCTAATTACTTACACCAGTCAGAAACTAGTAACTGTTTGCCACTGATGGCATTACATGAGAATGCTGCTCCTTCTTTCCAACTCTTGTTCACCACTACACCTACCATAAGGGTAGCAAAAATGGCTTTCCCAAGAAACAAACTAGGCTTTGCATTTTTACATTTTTGAATAAATCTATAGAAAGCAGTTTGTGTTTTAAAATCCTTATCTCTTTGCTTGAAAACCCTGTGGACATGCTCGCAATGTATAAATAAGGGTTATTTTCAGTGAATGATTACGTTTTTCTCCAGGTGCTTATGTAGCCCTTGCACTGTAGTATTCCAGTGCTGTACACTGTTTGCCACAGGAAGTTACTGATAACATTGTTATACAACATAAATAGATATTCATGACATCTTTCCACCGTTGAGCTGTAGAATGTGATTCCCTTCTGAAGTTACAAGGACAAAACGACTCCTCAAGGGCTTGAACCAAAGTCAATGGAATTACATTGAAATGTCATTCTTCTTTTGTAGCCTGGAGAAGATCTTGAATGTCCGGACAATTCAAGATTGGGTTAAACAGGAAAGGTATATTTCCATACAGGCATGTACAGCTGTGATTTCGATGAGGATATCCAGGGAATCTAAACAGATATAACCAAGATGATAGAAATTAAGGGCAGATAGAAATTGTAAGAAACACGGGGCTGCTGCTAAAAATGTCAGTCTCATATTAAGTTCTCTGGTCAAAAGTAGCACAACTTGTCCCTTAACCTTGGTGCCCTTATACTATTTCCATGCTGGTGGCAACCAATTAATAGAACAGGGAGATAGAGAAACACTCTAGATTTAGCCATACTTAGGATACACCCAGTGAAATCAATGGGAATCAACTTAGGCCATAGCTAGACCTAAGGTTTATCCCTGGATCGTCCAGGGGTCAAACCTGTTCATCTAGGTGAAACACAGGGGATCCAGTGCTCAGGCAGGAGTGAACCCTGGATGATCCCAGGATAAACCTTAGGTCTAGCTGTGTGCTCAGTCATAGCTAACTTCAGTCTCCTTATTTTCAATGGCTTTAGAGTATGACTAAGCCTGGACTGAACCCAATGATTTTGGGGCATGAGATGCTGAACTAGAAGTTTCGGAAGAGAAAAGGGGAATTTTCATCGACAACTCATGTTTCTTATCATGTATAGTTCCACCGTCACACTAATGGAGTAGTTATGTGGGTTTTTAGATCAAGTCTGAATTCTTCTTTTCATTTGCCGGCATCGTTATACTAGAGCCACCCATTACTCTTAGATGTCATAAACAGGATTGCATCTGAAGGTTTTCTAGAATTGCTCTGATTGTTTCTTCCATGTGCTTACATAATGCTCCAAGTTTATGACTGCCATAATTTTGCTACAACAGAAATGATAGTAATAAGTAACATAAATAAAGTTATGTATCAGGCAGTATAATTCTAAACATATTCTCCCAGAAGTAAATCCTACAGAATTCAGTGGGATTTACTCTCAAATAGTATGCATAGGACTGCAGGCTTATAGAATAATCTTATACATGTATACTCAGATGTTCCATTGAGCTGAATGGGGCTTACTCTCATAGTTAGGTACAGGTTTACAGCCTTAATTACTAATCAAAACCCCTCATTAAACAATGTTCAATTTTTGCTGAAATAGAATATTTAGGATTGGAAAGAACCAGAGGTTCATCTAATCTAACCACTTGCACTGTGACTGAATCCTCCATACCCAGAATCCATGTTGGGTTACAAGAGGAAAGCAGGAAGGACCAAGCTGTATCATGCCAGACATGGTTGTAGGACAAGGAAGGGTGGAAATGTAAGAGTTGTCCCACAGACCAAAATGAACACCAGCCTGAAATTGTGAACAGTTGAATCCAAATCATAGAACCACTCCAATTTGGTAGTAAGATAGTAAATACTTTCTCCCCCCCCCCCCATTTTTTTCTCTCTTTTTTTTTCTTGTTTCTTTTTTGGTGTGGTGGCCATTCTTGTGAGCACTCCAGGATGTATCTGGTTTCCTACTTCCTAGGAAAACCTTAGTATTACAGGAAAAAATGGTGATAAGACATTATCTCATTGCCTATGAAATCATCAGTAAGAACAAGTGAAGCACAAACAAGGTCAACTTAGTGGCTTCGTGACGTCATGGTCGGTCAAGGTTAGCAGGAAGTCTTGAACCAGAAGCCACGCTGTCGTCCTTCTCAACATCTGCTGCAAAGGAAAGCTCCTGTTCTTTCGCTTGTGCTGGGGCTTGGGGGTGGAACAAGAATAGACCCATTCCATGTTTGGCTCCACTCCTTGCTTCCCACTGGCCCCTGGCGACTCTGGCTAAGGATGAGATCTTTCAGATCTTCTTCTGGCCCTTACATGAGCAATCTCATCCTTTGGCTGTGTACTGCTGTTTTCCTAGCTGCCTAGGCCCTACAAAGTTTATTCTCTTGTGTCTGCTCTTCCCTGGATCTGCTTCTTCCTCAGCCTTCTTTCCTTCTCTGCTTTGGACTTAGCCTTCCGTAATTGAATTATTGCCCTTCCATTATGCTTCTGACAGCTTCCTCAGCAGCACATATTATTCCCCAAAGGTAACACTTGGTGTACATTCCAAAACTCCTCTATCCCCAAGCCTATCAGGACTTGCCATTTCCCATTCCCTGGTCCTGACAAAATGTCCATAGCTCAATATGTCGACCCCCCAAGTGGTGGTGTGATCCTCCAGATCATGAAAGCGACGCTTGTTCAATCTCTTTAGCAGAAGTCCACATTTCTTGGCATTTTATTTCTCTCTGTGGCCCAGTAGTGTTAATGCAAAAACTTTGCAAACTGAAGTGGATGTTTCCATTACCATTTGTGTGTAGATATATATGTGTGTGTGTATATATGTATATATATATAAAGGAAGCAAACCATTTTAAGTGCACACATCATTCAATGTAAGTAGAAGTATGTTTTTAACCTCTTAAAATGTGAACGCTTCTCTCCCCCCCACCCCGGTCTCATCCCATTGTAACATGTCGAAAATGTGTGGTTTGGGTTTGATTTTGTTTTATTTTTTAACGAAAAGGGTCAACACATTGTAAAGAAAACTGCAGGAATACCTGACTTTCTGAAGAAACAAAGAACAATAATTTTTGTTACTTTAAAGTATGCTTGTTATTAAAGTACCTAATAAAGGTCAATAATGAAGTTTTGTAGCATACTAGAATAAAGTGTGCTAGTGCCTTTCTCCAGTTCCTTCAGGAAGTGACTGGTTTTTTCCCCCCCTCTCTTTCTCATTCTCTCTCTGTCCTTTTTGGCTTCCTCCTGTCTCTTCTCCTTTGACATTCCCAAAATGAAGATGTACAGTGGTGTATCCTATAATTAAAGTACCAATGAGAGAATTGCACTGGCAATTGAGCACGTGCTTATCAAATTTGGGGGAAATGCTTATCAAATTTGTAGGTGGCACAAAATTGGGTGGGATAGCTAATGCCTTAAAAGACAGAAGCAACATTCAGAATGATCTTGATGGGTTAGAAGACTAGGCTGGAAACAACAGAATGCAATGTAACGGAAACAAGTGCAAAGTTCTTCATTCAGGAAAGAGAAATCAAACGCACAGGTACAAGATGGGAGGTACCTGGCTTGGCAATAGCACATGTGAAAAGGATTTTGGTGTAGTGATCGATCACAAGCCGAATATGAGTCAGCAGTGTGATGAGGCTGCAGAAGAGGCAAATGCAATTGTGGGTTGCATCTATAGGAGAATGGCTTTTAGATTTTAAATGTTTTATTGTTTTCTAAAACACAAACAAACAAATAAACGTTACCCAAAAAAAATCAAACATCAACATCAAAAAACATAGAAAACATACACAATTAAGATGGACTTCCGATTCCCTCCACAGCAAAAAATATGTAACAATATTTTCTCTTACTCTGTAATTAAGAGTTTCCCTTTTTCTTTCATTTTAACATTTTCTTCTCATTCATTGAATCCACAGATAAACACATTATTTTTTTCTAGTCCCTGCAAAAAGTCTATGAAAGGTTTCCATTCAGTTATAAACCTAGATGTTGACTTTTCTCTGATTATTGATGTAAGTTTTGCCAGCTCTGCCATCTCCAACACCTTCGACAGCCATTCATCCTAGGAGAATGGTTTTTAAATCATGGGAAGTCATAGTTCCACTCTACTCTGTGCTAGTCAGACCTCATCGCGAATACCGTGTCAAGTTCTGAACATCACATTTTAAGAAGGAGTCAAATAAATTAGAATGAGTTCAGAGAAGAGTATCGGGAGACTAGAAACTAGATCCTACAAGGAAAGATTGAAGGAACTGGGTATGTTTATCCTTGAGAAGAGAAGCCTGAAGAGGGAAATGGTAGTATTTTTCAAGTACCGCAAGGGTTGTGACACAGGAGAGGGTTGCAACTGTTCGCTACCATCCAAGGCTGTAGGACACAAAATAACGAGCCTGTTAGGGGGAGGCAGATTTCAATTACACATCAGGAAAAAATCTCCTAACAGTCAGAGCAGTCAGACAATGGAACCAACTGCTTAGGTTGGTGGTGGGTTCTCCGTCACCAGACATATTCAAGCAGAGTCTGGACAGTCCTCTGTTAGGGATGCTTTAAACTGGATTCCTGCACTAAACAGGGGGTTGGACTCAATGGCCTCTTCGAGATGAAGTGGTAAAGCCACATGTGAATAGTGTTGCTACAACTGGGGATCACATGACTGAATGTCTTTCCATACAAATACAAAATAGTCACTCCATTCAGAAAACGAAATGTCAGGGGCACAATCAATTCCTTGTGTGTAGAAAATGACATGTCAAGAAGTAATATGTCATTTTTTAAAATCTGTGGCTCTGCCCCGCCCCGCCCCACCCGACAAACACCTTTTTTTTGCATCCAATCACCCACTTGCAGTCTGTAGTGGTACAGTCCCTCCCTAAATGCTTTTAGTGCCACATGAAGCAGCTGCCTACTTCCGTAACATTCCACTTTCATTGCTGTCCACTTCCCACTGTGTAACATGCCTCCAGGGACGCTGACGTGATTAAACAAAAATCCACAGAACACCTCCCCAAACCCTGATTTCTTATTTTGGAGGATGGCCATGACTGTACTATTGTGTGGCCTGTGACCAGTGGGTATGTTACAGTTTTCTGCATGAGCATTCATCTCCATGAGAGACAAAGCATGCATGCATAAGCAGCACAAGAAACAAGCATTTTCTTCAACATGTTTAGAGGAATTGAGCAATTGCTGCTTCAATAGGCTAACAAATAGAGTCAAGTTTTGTTGGACATTTCGTATTACATAATATGCAATGTGTTTAACCTACTTTGAATGAAATACATTAGACTCAGGTTTCAAAGCATTTCACTCACAAGTAGAGATGTTGGCAAAAATTTGCTTGGTTTGCATTTTAATATGAACCAGCTTAATTTGCGCTTCCCAAACTAATACACAAGTAGGAATGTAATCATCATTCAGGTTTTTATTTTATTTTTTATTTACAACATTTACATACTGCTCCATATCTAAACAGATTCCAGAGAGGTGAATAATAAGAAATAAAATAGTTCAAAGAAAAAAAAGAATAAAACACCATATTATAACTATTATTTTAAAAAAATAGAATGCCAATAAAAGCCATGGCAGGTTGGTTAAGGAAGGCGTTCTGGAATAGGATTTTTTACACTTCTCTGAATTTTCTGTTGAAGCTCTTCAATCAAAAAATGCATGCAACAACGCAGACAGTAGTTGAAATAATGTTTGATCCAAAAAATGCATCCAACAATGGTGTCCCTCTGCAAATATTACATTTAAATATTGTTGACTCTTGAGAATAGCTCTGAGTTCCTGAGTGCCTGCAAAAGGAATTATAGTAAGGAAAATTGTGTCCAATTAAATTATGTGTACCACAATGCATACACTAAAGGAAAATGCATCCAAATTAAAAAAAATACAACAATGTGTACATCAGGTGGAAATCATATAGAAAATGACATACAGTGTAGAAAGTTGCACACAAAAGGTATTTATTTGGGGAAAGTGCTTTCCATAAATGCATATTAGTTAAAAACAAGAGTGCAAAAAGGTACACCAGTTTTCGCATGCGTTAAGCAAATTTACGGCAGACTGATGCAGAAACGAAGCAGAAGAAACTTGTGCTTGAAAAAATGTGAGCATTGTTGAAAATGAAACGGACATATTCACACAGTAGGTGGGTAATGTCTAGAAGGATAGCCATGTCCGTCTGTGCTGCAGCAAAACCAACCAACGGTCCCGAGGCACCAGAAAGACAAACAAAAGATATGATGACATAACCTTTTGTGGACTACAGGTCACTTCATCAGATGCCTGAAGTGTTAGCCTCAGTTGCACATGTATTATATGGGATTGTAAGTAATCCGAGGGCAATGAAATGGGGGGAAATGCAGTTACAATTCCATTAGAGCTTGTTCATAGGCAAAAAGAGCACTATGTCCCATCCCAACAGCATTGGCTGGTGATACTACATCGATTTAACAGTGCTGAGTTATTTAACATCTGTAGTGGGAGGGACAGGAAACCATTGCCTCTATTCAGACCCAAAAGAATGTAGGCAGTAGGCAGGCATTGCACAACCACTGAGAAACCTCTCATGAGACAGGATGTCATATTCAGTCAAAGAGGTGGTGCTGTGCACATGAACGCTGCCATCTGGTGGTACATTCAGGTTTTGGCACTCACATTTTATCTTTTTAAAAAAATTAATTTACCTGTATTTCTTCGATTGTAAGACGGCATCGATTGTAAGATGAACACTAATTTCAGTACCACCAACAGAAAAAAAAAAACCTAAGACACACCCGTGATTCTAAGATGCACCCCATTTTTAGAGATGTTTATATGGGGGGGAAAGTGCGTCAAAGAAATAGGGTAATTTAATTTTTTTGGAGTACCATTTACCAGCTAAATTTTGTATGGGTGATGTAAAGATCCCATGAGTTGTACCAAGCTGTAGCCAGTCTATTGCCCTTCCTGCCCCCGTCTCCACCTTGCAATTTCCATTCACCTGTGTTGTGGATCTGTGTGCCGCGCCGCTGACCAAGTGAAATCCCTTTTCCCCCTGGACAATTGATCCAAATCCCTACTGTCCCACTCCGACTCCAACCCTACATACCCTCAGCCTCCCTTGTCATCAGATCCAGGCTGGGAGCAACGCTGTGTTACCTCTCCTTCCTGAATCTCAAAGTAAACCTGTGTCATCGTTTCTGCTAAAAACATCAACCATGGAAAAGGTCTGTTGAGTATTGCTAGGGGTGTTCTAGTTATAAACAGTTATACAAAAACCCAATGTTCTCCTTTCATAGGAAAACTTAATTTAGTAAAAAACTGTGACCTTCGCAGTTTTCTGATTTATATTCTTTGTGACTAAAACGGCAAGAACAATGTTTGACAAATCTATCGTGTGGCTCTATATTATTGTGAGCCGTGGACGTTTCTAACCTACATATGTTTTTGTGTAGCATTGTCATTTATGCATGAGTGCAAAGTATTGTTCTGTCCAGCGGGTGGCAGCAAAACCTTTGCTAAGAGCTGGCAAAACAAAATGTTGGGTTTGCTAAGACTACAAGGAAAACAGGGCTTTGACATTTAAATGAAGTGGAGCCGGCAGAAAGGAAATTATATTGGCAATTATGTTGAGTTTGGTTTATTTTGGTTTATTTCTAAATGTATGCTTTCTTTAGTGCTAGGGAGGTGCAGATTATTATTATTATTATTATTATTATTATTGAGAAATAACATATTAGAACTGAACAAATAGAACTAGCAACAAAATGTTGCAGTGTAGAGTGCTTCTAGTGTAGAGTGCTTCCCAACCAGCCAACTAGTCTATGCTTCTAGGACATTACATTCCTTTCTCTCAGGGGTAATATGTCAAGGGCTGCATACTAGCAGTGGCTGAGGATAGAGCCAGCAGTGCATGGAGCCAGAGCCCAAAGGGTAAGGCCATCCTCTCTCTCCCTCTCTCTCTCTCTCTCTCTCTCTCCCCTTTCCTACCTGCCCCACCTGGAAAGAGACAGATCACTCTCCATGTGTTCAGAAGCCTTTGGGTGACTGATAGGGTGTCATTTGTATGCATGAAGCACCTAGTGAAATTCCCTCTTCATCACAATGGTTAAAGCTGCAGGAACCCTGCCTAGCGTGCTGCATGCATAACAATAGAACCTGGTTGGTTGGTTTACAAGCCACATGGCATGGTTAACGCTGTGGGAAATGCCCTAGGTTCAGATAACATGCTACACAGTCCAACAAACAACACGCCATATTCATTTACTGAGTGTGAGTTAGCCTCATTGTTTGTAGAGGGCTTTTTAAAGGAGGCCAAAGACTGCATTTGGCCCTAGGACGGCGGGCTGCCCACCCCTGCTATAAGGCAGAACACTCCATGCCATTGTGGGGAATGGGAAGGCTGCACGCCGCAGCTCTCCGGGCAGTTTACATGAGATTACAACTATTAAAAATGATATACAAAATGAGCCAGTGTGGTGTAGTGGCTAAAGTGATGGACTGGGAGTTAGGAGATCCAAGATCTAGTCCCCACTCGGCTATGGAAACCCACTGGGTGACTTTGGGCCAGTCACACACTCTCAGCCCAACCTACCTCACAGGGTTGTTGTGAAGATAAAAATGGAGAGGAGCAGGATTCAGTTCCTTGCCGGGGGGGGGGGGGGGAAGGTGGGATATAAATGTAATAAATAAATACCTACATACAGTATACACAAGACATACATCTAAAAACAACTGTAAGCTATCAGCCAAACCTAAAAACAGGTCCAGGATTGGTTAAGCTCATCACACATTTCTAAATGCCTAGGAGAAGAGAAAAGTCTTGACCTGGCACCATATCCCTTTCCCCTGCCATCACTCAAGCTTCCAGTTCCCCATAATGATCTGGCGTTCAGCCTGCAAGTGCAACAAGAGGAGGAGAACAGAACTGCGTAATGCCCTATTGAGGACTGACCTACTGGCTTGCCAGCACCAACCTTACCCTACTCTAGATGAGATGGGGAATTTTCAGTGTCGTGTCAAAAGAAGAAAAGAAAAGAAAAACCAAACAGACCTCTACCTTATGGTGCCTGCGCACAATGCTTCGCCATGGACAGGGAGACAGTATGCGCAAGGATTTTCAGGCAGAGGCCCAGCAGCCACCACACATCCATTGAGTACCTGGATCAGCCCTAAAGATGATGGACTTGGTTTATTGCCAGGCATTGCATCCTTCGTAGTGGGTTTTGTTAAAACGTGTCAGAACTTCTTCAACAGTGATCTTCTTAAAGGCATGCATTTTAATTCTCTCTCTTCGGTATGTGATGCAGATGGTGTTCGAAGCAGTACGCCTGTGTGCACCAGTTGCTGAGGAACATGGGTGGGAGGGTGCTGCTTGTTTCATCCCTGGCCGATGGCTGGTTGGCCACTGTGTGAACAGAGTGCTGGACTAGATGGACCCTTGGTCTGTTCCAGCAGGGCTCTTCTGATGTTCTGATGGTGCTGATTTACATGGGAGTCTATGGGTGACTGTAGCAGCTGTCAGTCTGCCTTAGGCATCTGTAGAGAGTCACCCTCCAGCCCTCTTTTAACACCACCGGCCACTCTCTCCCCTGCTCACTCTTTAGCAGCAACTGGCTGATTCCTGAATCAGCAAAGAGGAACATGGAGGCTTGTTCCTACCCTGCTCTTCCAAGACATCAGGCTCTCCTGAAGGGTAAATGAGTGAATGAGCTGCAGCAGCACCCTTGCCCAGCCTGCAGCCCTTGAGATGTGCCCTGGGCGGGGGTTATGGAGTTGTAGTCCAACACATTTGGAAGGCCACAGGTTGGGCAAGCTACAGATGGCAGTGCTTAGAGAAGCCACCCAGGGCCATGGGTGGTTGTAGCTGTCAGATCCAAGAGCTGCTACAGTCACCTGAAGACTTCTGAACTCATTTACAGACTCCTGGGTGAATTGGCCCAATAAATTTTCCTTTTAACAGCTTGGGAGTGGCTCCTTGCCGCTTGAGATTAGCACAAAATAAAGTATATGGGTAAACAGCAGCCATACAGCATTGTAATATAGGGACTGCATATGCCAATGAAAGGCATGTGCAGGGCAAAGAGCTACACCCCCATCCACCCCCATTTGGAGGACCAGTCCTGGAACAAAGAGCCAGAGGTTCTTTGCCAATCTCGGACCACAAAGACTATTGGGTGGGTGCTCTTGCATAAATCCAAGGGCCGGATTTAGGAATAAAATGAGAGTAAGACCCTGGGCAAGCCTAGGCCTGAGATAAGTGAGTTTCTCCAATGAAAGTTTTACTGGAGCTGTTTGTATGCAAACAGAAAAGGTAAGGTGACTGGCCCATGGACTACTAAGCTAAGTTCCAACTCAGTGCTCCCTACTAGTGGCCACAACTGAGCATGCTGCTGTTTCCCATTGTTAGTCCATTTTGAATATCACCTTTCCATTTTGACATATTGTCATATACACTAAGAGCAATTCAGTTCTCTGAATTCTGGCTATTCTGTAGCTTAAAGGGCATGGCCTGCATCCAAGAGGGAGGTATCAGTTAGCTCAGGGGAACCCCAAGCTTTGCAGAAGTGCAAAAAATCCTTAGAAGAGGGCAATCCCACCCACACCCACCTCAAAAAAGAAAAGAAAACACCTGGCAGAGTGTCAGAATCCATCTATGCTGCTGCTTTACAACGGTATTAAAGTGCCCTGACAACCGTTGGAGCCCATGGCACATTCCATATACCGTTTTCAAACTGCTTTCAAAGTGTTCTTTATTTATTTATTTATTTATTACATTTCTATACCGCCCAATAGCCGGAGCTCTCTGGGTGGTTCACATCTCTGGGCGGTTATATCCTGCTTGGTGTAGATCTGGCCCCAGTGAGGATGAGGATGCTCAGTGGATATGGAATACTAACTGATTGGCTGACTGCTGGGGGTGGGAACAGAAAACCAGCGGGGACGGAGCAAGGAATGGAGCATTCAACAGTATAAGCTTTTGTTTAACATCCCATTTGGAGTTTCCTAATATCATTTTATGATATGCCTATTCTGATGTTGTTATTATTATTTATTACATTTATATACCGCCCCATAGCCGAGGTTTTATGCCCCATATCTCTGGATGGTTTACATAGGATAAAAACACTTAAAAACAATATCCAAAAATTTAAAACCACAAAAACAGACAAAAACAAACCCAGGTTAATTACATATTGCTAAATGCCTGGGAGAAGAGAAAAGTCTTGACCTGGTGCCGAAAAGATACCAATGTCGGCGCCAGGCAGGCCTTGTCAGGGAGATTGTTCCACAATTGGGGGGTCACCACAGAAAAGGCCCTCTCTCTTGTTGCTGTCCTCTGAGCTTCCCTCGGAGTAGGCACCCGGAGGAGGACCTTGGATGTCGAGCGCAGTGTATGGGTAGGTTCATTACTGGAAGCAGTAATGTTGCATCACTGTCTATACTTAATCCATTCTGGCACTCTAAGGGTGACCTTCTCTTCTCTTTTCAGAGAATCTGGATATTTTATATCCTCTTTCTGGGGGGTATATCTCTGTAGAACAGGGGTAGGCTGCCTTTTTGTGTCATCTGCACACTTGGTAATTTTAAGAAACTGCCCTGGCACCACTGCAAAGTGACCTGCCCAAAACCTGAGTATATGACAGGAGGGTATCTAAGCCCCAACACACTAAAGAACTCCCTCGAACTCAGTTTTCAGCACCAACAGAAACTTCATAGTAGTCTCAGCTCCAAGTAAAAAAGTGTGTTACTTAAAACACTGGGCGCAGTGGGGCACTTTTGCAGGCACCAAGAAAGGGGGCTGGGAGTGCATTGGTGCCTGTGGGCACCATATTGCTACCCCTTAATGGAGGCTGGTGGCTCCGATGTCAATGGGGCAGTGAATGTGCTCTGGGTTCCAGTCAGAACTCTAAAGGAGAAATCCAAGGTGTGGAGCATCTTTAGAGTTCTGACTGGTTCGGAGAGAAGCCCAGAGCGGATTCACTGCCCCGCTGACATTGGAGCCACCAGCCTCCACTGCTACCCCTCCTGTAAGACATTGCTTGTTCCATTGTGGTTCATCTTTCCTACCCCGCCCGCCCCAGCCTTTGGTTTCTTCACTCGAAATGTGTACCATTGAGCAGCACCGAAGAGTCGCTTGAGAAGAAACGCTCAGGTGACGCCTACTGTTCTTGTTATTCACAATTGTATCCTGCTCTTCATCTACGGAACTGAAGGCCGCATTGATGGGGTCGTACTACCTCCTTCTCACGCCAGTCCTGTGAGGTAGGTTAGACCTGGAAGTGGCTATGTCCCCAAGGCCACTGCGTGAGCTGAGGATGAGCAGCACAGCTTCGGACCGTTCTGATAGAAGAACACAAACCTCGTTGCGTCGACCTCCCCTTTCGTCTCCAGGCGAATGCAAAGGCCGTAAGCCTAGGACGGGCTCGGTCTGCCGCCATGTCCTCTCTTCTCCCAGGCTGTGGAGAAGCCTGGCATTTGGTTTCCCTCTGCTGTAGCTCAGATGCAGCAGCCTTTTCTTTGAGCAGAGGAAGTCGCCGGCCTTTTCCCTTAGCAGCGCCCCACCTTTGTTCTCCCTTGGAAACGCCAGCTTATCCCAAGTGCCGTTGGGCTGCATGCCAGGGTAAACACGAGGTGCAATTTGAAGCCACCGCTCCAAAGCTCCGCCGCCTCATGAGTCAGCTCCAGCTGGGATGGTTTAGTGAGCTCATCAGGGTCAAGTTATCCCAAGCTACAGCGATTCTCAGCAGAACCCACTCCAACCTCACAACACAGTGCTTTATACCGGATCGTAACCTTTCCCATAAAGACGATGGTCTCCATAGCTACTCCCAGCCTGGTGATTGGACACTTGCCCTCGCTTCCCGTCTGCAGTTAATTCCACTCCTTTGGCAAGACGTGTAGGGTGACCATGTGGAAAGGAGGACAGGGCTCCTGTATCTTCAACAGTTGTACAGAACAGGGGATTTCAGCAGGTGTCATTTGTATGCATGCAGCACCTGGTGAAATGCCCTCTTTATCACAGTAGTTAAAACTGCAGGAGCCCTGCCCTCTGTAGTATAGTTCCTGCAGCTTTAACTGGCCCTGTCTACACCTGCCTTTTCCCCCGTAGTCATCCCTGGATCGTCCCTGTGCATCCAAATGACGCACAGGAGATCCCGGCAGCAGGCAGGGACCATCCCTCCATTTTCCTGGGATTTCTGGGATCGCTAATATCCAAGTTTTACCCATGGTCCCAGGATGATCCCAAGGACCGCAGGCAGTGTGAGCACCTGTCCTGGCTTCTTCCCTCCTCCCCGTGAGTAGCAGGGGTCAGCAGAGGGAAGGAGCCAGGCCGGGGGGAGTCCAGGGCCACTGGGGGTGGGAAACGGGAGCTGACCTTTCCCCCTGCTTACTTTCGCGCTGGAGCGCAAGCGTGCTCCGGCTCCTGATCTTTTTTAAAAAATGGCAGCTGTTACAGGTGCGACATCCCTCTTCATTTCCGGGATGTCGTGTGGCCGTCTGGACACAGGGCGACGATCCCGGAAGCTTGAAATCCTGGGATCATCTCACCTGTGTCCCTCTACACCCTTATGTGTAGAAAATGCCACTGTTGTGACGAAGAGGGAATTTCACCAGGTGCTGCAAGCTTACAAAGGAAACCTGATGGAATTCCCTTTTCTGTACAACTTTTAAAGATACAGAAGCCCTGTCCTGCTTTTCATACTGTCACTCTAAATACTTGTACACTAGCCTAGAGCAGGGGGTTTGAAACTCAGGTTTAGGGGGTAAATTTGTCCCAACTCGGACCCCCATCTAGGGGTACCCAGATGGCCACACTCCCTTCCCCACATCACCAGTCGGTACCCCTCTCCCACTGGCTATCTATAATTTGGCAATTTTCCAGCTTTTGTGCATCTCCCCTCCCATTCAAAATGGTGGCAATGCATCTCCTAAGGCTTAGTTATTGGCAATAAGAGCTTTAAGCCAGGCCTTGGTCTGTAGGGCTCGTGGCTCAAAGCTGCTATTTGAGAGTAGCACTAACCCATCTTGCAGGTTTTACTCATTGGTAGCAGCAAGCTGGGATTTGTTTTGCTCTGATCGTGGGGGTTTGTCACAAGGATGTGCCATTGCATTCCAGTCAACAGAGGCCTGGGCTTGGCACCTGGAAAGCTAGATTAAAATCCCATTTCAGTAACACAAGCACGGGTCATCGTTGACATGTCACAGCCTCAGGTCCCCATTCTGGAAAATAAAGTTGCAGCGACTTTCCTTTTGAGGAGGTAGCGAGAACACCCACAGCACCAGAACCAACATGATTGTGTAATTATCCCCATGTTTGCCAAGGAGCTCCGTAGTAACTTTGGGTTCTGAAAGGGAAATTGCTGAATCAGTTTTGCCACCAAATCTTCCTCCAGTTTACACCGACACTGGATTCTTTCTCTATCCCTGCCTGCTGTTGTCTCCATCTATTGTCTCCATATCAGGAAGAGCTTATTTGAAGCAAAGTCAGCTTTGCTGAGCACTTTTTGCTGCCTTCCGCATCTGTTTCTCGACATGCGAATAAGCCTGGCTGAGCACGCATCAGTGAAACAAGACCTTGAGCACTCTAGGGGTGACAGAAGATACCAAGACCGTAAAAGGACCAAGTGAAGCCATGAGCTTCACAACAGCTGACTAAGCATTCAGCTGATTCCTAATGAGGAGCATCAGAACTGGCTGTGAAAATAAAGGCTCGCTTATGTTATCAGGATGCCCCTCCGAAAAGTTACACGATGCACCCAATCGCAGGATTTGTTTGTCTGACACAGCCAAAGAGGCCTTTGATATTTCAGGACATGCTAATAGTTTCTGCTTTGTTGCTTCTTTGCATGTGGGAGGTACCTCCTGCCTTCTTTAACTTGACTGCTTTGTTCAATGTCGTCTTAACTGGAATTATCTTGTCTGCAGCCTCATCCGCTAAGGTAGGTCACTTCCGTGTTGCACTCATGTCCTGCTTGTGGTTCCCTGGTCGACAGCTAGTTGGCCACTGTGTGAACAGAGTGCTGGACTAGATGGACCCTTGATCTGATCCAGCGTGGCTCTTCTGATGTTCTTCTGATGTTCTTAGACTTGCGAGGGGCCCTGCTGGTCATAGGGTCCAGTGTGAAAACCAAAGCATCCTTGGGAAATACCCCTCCAGAAGGTCATTCAAATTAGTCAAAGTAAGTGGTGTTGCAACTTCTCATGGCAGCTTGTTCCATTGCCAAACTGACCCTATCGTAATCTGAATGACACACTAGCAACCTACATTTGCCTGTCTGCAGAGAGCTTCGGCTATGGGGCGGGATATAAATGTAATAAATAAATAAATAAATTTGCTGCATCTTATTGTATCATCATGGGATGTGGTGAGCTTCAAGGAATTCACTATATATCATGAATTTGTGAACCGCCCAGAGAGCTTTGGCTATTGGGCGGTATAAAAATGTAATAAATAAATAAAATTATATATATATATATATATATATATATATATATATATATATATATATATATATATGGGCTGGGACAAGTAGCTCCAAATGACTCATCCAAGCAAGCCCAACCACAGGCTACAGGGAAAGCAATTGGAAAAAGGGAAAGGAAAAAAAAGGTCATATTGGTCACCAGCCATTCTTGAAATGTGGTACATGGATTTGCACAATGAACACAAAACAACACCCAATCAGTGTCGAGCAGAGCAATGCAGTGTATTCAGCATTCTCTGTGGTAAGCAGATAACAATGGGTTGGATCCACCTTTAGGCAAATGTATCTTGGCTAGCAGGAGGAGAAATCTCTGCCCGCTCTTCCCCTCAGCAGTGTCTCCTGTTCCACCCCCCAGAAATTTTACAAAGAGGGTTGGGGGGACCCTACTGAATATAGTAGACTGTGGGGTGGGGGAGAGAGGGAATTTCTGAAAATCAGACAGGGGCAACTTTCATGAGCGGACTTCCAGACAGAAGGGGTCTCCACCCAATTTGGAGGGATCCCTTCCCCCTTGCATCTCAGCCCCCTTTCAGCAAGGCCCCCCAGCCCTCCATGTAGCATTTTCAGGGGTGCGGAGGGGCTGCTGTGTGGACGGGTGGGAGGCTGCTTCCACCAACCCAGTTACACTTGCCGAAAGCTGGACCCAACCCAATCTTTTTACAGCACCATCCATGTTATGTGCATGACAGCCATTCCTGAGCTGGTGCCCTCCAGATGTGTTTTGTTGGACTACAACTCCCAGAATCCTCTGATAGGTCTCTCCTGCAAGTTGCGTGCAGCCTTCCCATTCCCCACAATGGCATGGAGTGTTCTGCCTTATAGCAGGGGTGGGCAGCCCGCAGTCCTAGGGCCAAATGCAGTCTTTGGCCTCCTTTAAAAAGCCCTCTACAAACAATGAGGCTAACTCACACTCAGTAAATGAATATGGCGTGTTGTTGAACCATGGCTTGTTTGTTGGACTGTGTAGCAAGTTGGATTAATTAATACGTTTTTATCAAATGTTGCAATATATGTGGGGTTTTATTAACTGTTAGTCATATATAATGTATTAATTATGAATTGTATATTGTTTTAGAATTTTAAATCATAAATTTTAAGTATTTGTTTGTTTTTAATAATATGTGATTTTTTGAAATGGTCAGTAGACTTATTCAATAAAGGTATTCATCATTCATCGTACAAGGAGTTTGATAGCCGGGGAGGACAACAGGGGAGAGGAAGAGGAAAAGATTGAGAGAACCAACGCGGCATGTGCTTAAACTTCTTGTAGTTGTGGATACAGGGGTTAAGCAATGAGGGATTTAAAGGAGACCCCAAAAAAGGGTCATCGCCAGGCAGCTAATACCACACATGCATTATTTTTATTTATTTATTGCATTTTTATACCACCCAATAGCCGAAGCTCCCTGGGCGGTTCCCAAAAATTAAAACCATTCAAAGTATAAAACAAACAGTATAAAAACATGATACAAAATACAATACAAAAGCACAACCGGGATAAAATCAGTAGTGGTGCAGAAATGCAAATTTAAAATACAAATTTAAAACAGCAAAAGTTAAAATTAAAATGCTGAGAGAATAAAAAGGTTTTCACCTGGCGTCTGAAATAATATAGTGTAGGTGCCAGGCGAACCTCCTTAGGGAGCTCATTCCACAGCCGGGGTGCCACAGCAGAGAAGGCCCTCCTCCTGGTAGCCACTTGCCTCACTTCCTTTGGCAAGGGCTCGCGGAGAAGGACCCCTTATGGTCCGGGCAGGTATACATGGGAGGAGGTGTTCCTTCAGATAGCCTGGCCCCAAGCCATTTTGGGCTTTAAATACCAGCACTTTGAATCAGGCCCGGACCTGAACTGGCAGCCAGTGAAGTTGGAAAAGGACTGGGGTGATGTGGTCTCATTAGCCATTATGGAAAGGGAAGAACGGGAACAGTATGTCACTCTACAGTGGGGCTATTGCTGGTTTGCCCTCTTCTATCCCCTGTCTTTGCCATGCTTTTGATCAAGCTCTGCCTTTCCCCTTGTTCTCTGCCGTGTTCATCCTCCCTGAATTGTCAGGCCTCCCTGGGCTCAATTCTGTGCAGCTGCAGCCGCTCGCACGGCCTTGGAGCCAAATCAATGTGAAACGTGAGCCAACTCCCTCTCCCCTGCTAGGAAGGCCCCGCTGGCTGAGAATCGCATACTTGTTCCCACAGGCCTGCGTCCAGACACCACAAGCACAGAGCAGTTGATTCGAGCTTGTTGCCACATCAAATATGGGAAGTCTCTGCACACAGAGCGTATTCATGCTGAGGTAACCGCCGGTGGGGGTCCTCCGCTCAGCCAGCATTTGGAGGTTGGGTGTGCAGGCTTCTAGCAGCCAAGCTGACAGGCCCCCCCGCCCACGAGGCTGAGTTTGAAATGTAAACAAGGTGCTCTCACCTGAATCTCTCCAGCTGGGGTAGAAACAAGATTTGCTGTTTGGCCTTGGAAGATGTGTATGAATGTAGCTCTTCTTTCCCTATCTTTGAACCATCAGGCAAGACTCCTCTCTCTCTTCAGGGGGCTGTCTAAACACACGGAAAGCCCTGGGGTGGGTGCACGGTGGTGCTGGGTGAATTATACAATGCAGCAGCCACTGCGCACCCACCCCCGGACTTTCCGATGAAGCTGCAGAGAAAAAAAGAGAGGCTAGTACAGAGCATCTGTTGTCTATCCGACTGTGGAGTCGCAGCAGAGACGTGGCCGGGAAGATGGCGACCCAGGCTTGGTCGCCGTCCGCCCAGGCAGAGGGCAGGGGGTGGGCCCAATTAGCCTAATGGCCATTGGAAAGCCCATGCTTGGGATGACCATACGAAAAGGAGGACAGGGCTCCTGTATCTTTAACAGTTGCATTGAAAAGGGAATTTCAGCAGCTGTCATTTGTATATATGGAGAACCTGGTGAAATCCCCTCTTCATCACCACAGTTAAAGCTGCAGGTGCCCTGCCCTCTTTTAAATCTGATCACTCTAGTATAGCTCCTGCAGCTTTAACTGTGGTGATGAAGAGGGAATTTCTCCAGGTTCTCCATATATACAAATGACACCTGCTGAAATTCCCTTTTCTATGCAATTCTTAAAGATACAGGAGCCCTGTCCTCCTTTTCATATGGCCAGGCTACCCATGCTGGTTCCCTGCATCAAGACTACTTGCCGCGATCCCACGCCAGCGATACCACAAGGTTTGGCAGCAGACTGGTGCCAACTCGGCGCCATGAAGACAACCTCAGGAATGCAAGCTATCAACAAAGAATGCCCAGTACATCCTAGTGGCTATCACAAGAGGCTGCTTCAGGAGACAGTACTTAAACCCTTTTTAATGGGGCCTTATTTATTTATTTATTTATTTATTGCATTTGTATACCGCCCCATAGCCAAAGCTCTTTGGGCGGTTCACATAAGATAAAACATTTAAAAACAATATCCAAAAATTAAAAACCACAAAATCATGCAAAACGCACATACATTTAAAATATATACATGGCCGTGTCTTCCACAATAATAAAAATGCCAAGCAATGGTGGTAGATGAAGACACTGGGAAAGGGGGATGAAGACATTAAAAGTCTACTTCCTAATGTTACTGCTATTGTGGCTACTCCAATTGCTGCTTTTTATTTATTTATTATTTATTTATTTATTTATTACATTTTTATACCGCCCAATAGCCAAAGCTCTCTGGGCGGTTCACAAAAATTAAAACCACAGTAAAACACCCAACAGGTTAAAACACAATTACGAAATACAGTATAAAATAGGTTTCCCAGTTGCCATAGGAAGAAATACTGCCCCCTGTCACAAGAAGTGTGCAAGCCAGCAACCAGGGCCAGGCAGCCCCAGGTGTTTTCATCGCTTAGGCTCAGAGCACATCCTCACCTGGGTAGCTGGAAAAAGGCAGCTCCAGACCAACCTTCTCCATCCTGGTGACTTCCATGTGTTTTGACTGCACTAAGCCTATATACACCAGCTGATGGGGAACATGGGCAGTAGGGTGCTGTCGCACTTGTATCCTGCTTGTGGGTTCTTGGCCGACCACGAAATAAGAATAAAACAGAAATGTTTATCATCCTGTGTGTTTTCCCAGCTCACTATGCAAGGTGGTGGTGGTGGGGGGCATAGCATGATGTCCTCAAGTCACTCATTGTGTTTTGCTTGATGTTATGAGTAAGATATTTAAAGAGAGAGAAAGATGGGGTGGTCACAGTTCCCTGTCTTTTGTAATATGTAGCTCTGCCACCCTGGAGGAAACCTGGAGGCAGAAAAGGGGGGTGCTCTCTGGAGTCGGTCACCTGAATGGACTGCTTCATCTTGCTACATGAAGAGGCCAGCCCAGGGCTTAAGCTAGCCCAAGAGGAACTTCACTGCAAAGGCACACACCTACTTGCCCCTCTTTTATTAGCATTTGTGTTATGCCATGAAGGTTGTGGATCCAGTTCCTGTCCCCTACTGACATTATTTATCTTGTTAAGATTAGCTTCAAAAGGCATATTTATGGTTGCTGTCCAGCGCTGCCTGCCCTGTTACATAGGTACCTTTTTTATGAGATGTAAAATACTCTCCAGATGCAGGTCGTATTGTGCATGATACATTACAGGAGAAGGTGATTTAAGTAAAAAACCGACATTGTCTCAAGAGCAAGCTTGGCAAGGCCTGAAGGAAGCAAACCTCCTTCAGCTCCTCCTCCTTTAAGTGGCGGATGGGGCCAGGCTTGCCTCCCCATGGCATGTTTTCCCTAGGAGCCAGGGTCCAACCCCCCAGTTCCCCTTGGTCTCCTGCCTGATGGCAGAGGCCAGGGTGTGCTGCTCTTCAGTTCTGCCGTCCCAGTGCAGCTCAGATGAGAACATTTTCCAGAAACACTTCCTGCTGCATGAAATTTCTTCCCATTCAGATTTCTGGAGGTTTTTCAATTACGTGTGTGTGTGTGTGTGTGTGTGTGTGTGTGTGTGTTTATTACATTTCTATACCTGCAACCAGGATGATCAGGGATCTGGAAACAAAGCCATATGAAGACAGACTGAAAGAACTGGGCAAGTTTAGCCTGGAGAAGAGAAGATTGAGGGGAGACACAATAGCACACTTCAAATACTTGAAAGGTTGTCACCCAGAGGAGGGCCAGGACCTCTTCTCGATCATCCCAAGAGTGCAGGACACGGAATAACGGGCTCAAGTTAAAGGAAGCCAGATTCCAGCTGGATATCAGGAAAAACTTCATGACTATTAGAGCAGTACGACAATGGAACCAGTTACCTAGGAAGGTTGTGGGCTCTCCCACACTAGAGGCATTCAAGAGGCAGCTAGACAACCATCTGTCAGGGATGCTTTAGGGTGGATTCCTGCATTGAGCAGGGGGTTGGACTCAATGGCCTTATAGGCCCCTTCCAACTCTACTATTCTATGATTCGTAGCAAAGCTCTCTGGGCAGTTCACAAAGATTTAAACCCTAAAATATCCGATGAAACATAATATAAAAGCTTTACAAGTTCAAAACAAAATAAAAGCCGTTTAAAAACTAGAGTAAAACCAGCAACAAGGAAAGATCTAAAAACACAACACACATTTAAAAACAAAGCTGAACTTAAACAAAAACAAAAAAGCCTGGGTAAATAAAAAGATCTTCATCTGGTGCCAAAAAGACTACATTATAGGCTCCAGGTAAGCCTTTCTGCTTCTCAATGAAATCAAGGCAAATAAAATGAAAAAGTATTGATTGCGATTCAGCTGGGTACAGGCAATAATTCAGTGTTTTAGAAAAGGTCTCTATAGCTTGTAACCCACTAACCAGGTATATTTTGCACTGTCAGGTGCATAATAAGCCTCTCGCACACCTTGCCTCCATGTTTGTAATACCAGGTAGACAGCAACCCCAGCATGTTAATCACACATCCAGCAGGCCACCACACCTGCTAGAAGGCTGCATTTGGCTCGATGTGTAAAACGTTTTGCACGCCTGATTGAGAAGAACACCCAACTATTTGTTGGCTCCTGTCAATGAGAACGATAAACAGTGGTTGGAGTCCACTGCTGTGATTTGGTCTAGCCATCCTTGTATTTTAAGCATCCGCAGACCAGCTTGTTTTGAACAAGTTGGCAAAAAGACAAATCTCCTGGCAAATCGGTTGGGTAAAGTCTGTTTTGGCTCGGAATGGGGAGCCTGTGTTCTAGCATCTGAATGGTGGAGTGATGAAGGCAAGCACAGTCAAAGCATTGGTTCCAAACCTCTTCCTCTATGCCAGATACTGGTTTGCATGTCTCATGGGCATATTTGCTTTTTATCTGCTTGGAACACATTTAGCCTTAATCTGCCCTAGTTCGCTAGAATGGCCCCAGGCAGCATCTGTTTTGTCGTAGAGAAGGGAAACAGGACTGACTAATCTTGCATCTTCAGGTAAGTCTCTTCCTCCATCTGACAAACAAGAGCTGAGCCGATCAAACATGCTGAATTAACTGTCCAAGATCAAAGATTAATATCTGAGTCTTGGAGCAAAAATTTTTTTTAATGGTGAACTTATCTCTGTGTTGCCAAGGAGAAGCTGACCTTCAATGAGCTAAGGAGGTCAGGTAGAGATTCTGGGACAGCAAGTGATACAGTGGGGAAAGGCCTTTATTTATTTATTTATTTATTTATTTATTTATTTATTTATTGCATTTTAACCCCACTCTTCAGCCAAAAAAGGCTCCCAGAGCAGCTTACAAAGATGAATTTCTTTTTCCTAAAGCTTTTAAAACTTGATTTTGCTCTGACTTTATACTGTTAGTTTTACCCTACCCTGTGCCTGTTTGGTGCATTCTCTTCCCCTCCTTATTGTTTTATTATGATTTTATTAGAATGTAAGCCTATGCGGCAGGGTCTTGCTATTTACTGTTTTACTCTGTACAGCACCATGTACATTGATGGTGCTATATAAATAAATAAATAAATAATAATAATAATAATAATAATAATAATAATAATAATAATAATGTAGGGTGACCATATGAAAAGGAGGACAGGGCTCCTGTATCTTTAACAGTTGTATTGAAAAGGGAATTTCAGCAGGTGTCATTTGTATATATGGGGAACCTGGTGAAATTTCCTCTTCATCACAACAGTTAAAGCTGCAGGTGCCCTGCCCTCTTTTAAATCTGGTCACTCTAGTATAGCTCCTGCAGCTTTAACTGTTGTGATGAAGAGGGAATTTCACCAGGCTCTCCATATCTGCAAATGACACCTGCTTAAATCCCCTTTTCTATGCAACTGTTAAAGATACAGGAGCCCTGTCCTCCTTTTCATATGGTCACCCTAAATAATGAGACAGTTCCTGTCCTCAGGATTACACTTAAAAGACATGACACAAAAGGAAAAGGGATTGAGAGAGAAGAAGTAAAAAAGCAAAATTCAGGCAGCAGTTCTTATTTACGAAGTTCTTATAAGTGTTCTTTCTGGCAGGAAAGGCCCAAAGGAGTTCCCTGCAGTTGTTTCCTCTCCGGTCCCTGCATGGGGCTAGGTTGGTCTTCCTCTTGCCGTGACAATGTTTATCTGCATCCCTATTTTGTCTCAAGGTGGACACTCAGACGAATAGCTGGTGCACAAGCATGCCTCACAACAGCCAGGTGTCAAGCTGATGGAGAATGGCCTTCTCCAGGTTGCCTCAATGCCACGGCAATGGTTAGCCAGCCTTTTCTTTACATCTTGTCATGTCAAGTGCCAGACTGCTGTATAATATGCTGAGAAAGGATGGCTGTCTCGCATTCTGGTCCATGGGGATGGAATGATGATGGTTCTTTTAGATCCATCATTGTCACTTGAGGCTCAGGTGACCTCGGTGGCACGGAGTGCCTTTTACAAACTCCGGTTGGTGGCCCAGCTACGCCCCTATCTGGACAGGGATAACCTGGCTTCAGTTGTCCATGCTCTGGTAACCTCCAAGTTAGATTACTGCAATGCACTCTACATAGGGCTGCCTTTGAAGATGGTTCGGAAGCTGCAGCTCATGCAAAATGCAGCGGCCAGATTGATTTCAGGAACCAGAAGCTTCGACCATGTAACACCTGCTCTGGTCCGCTTGCACTGGCTGCCTGTATGTTTCCAAGCCCAATTCAAGGTGCTGGTTTTGACCTATAAAGCCTTACACGGCTTGGGACCACAATACCTGATGGAATGCCTCCCCTGACGTGAATATACCTGGTCACTACGTTCAACATCTAAGGTCCTCCTCCGGGTGCCTACTCCGACAGGGCCTTTTCGGTGGTGGCCCCAGACTATGGAACGATCTCCCTGACAAGGCTTGCCTGGCACCAACGCTGCTATCTTTCCGGTGCCAGGTTAAGACTTTCCTCTTTGCCCAGGCATATGGCGGCACATCTTAATCACCCACATGTTTAGTTTTTTTAATGGTTTTTAATGCTTTATGTGTGTATGTTCTGTGTTTTAGAACTTTAAATTTTGTATACTTGTTTTTATCTTAATTTTAGAATTTCTGTAAACCGCCCAGAGAGCCCTGGCTATGGGGGCGGTATATAAGTGTAATAAATAAATAAATAAAATTGCAGAGCAGGGGTCAAGAACCATTTCTCACTGTGGCCAGGCCCACTGCAGCCCTGGATTAACCTTTAAGCAATATAAGCCCATGCTTAGGGCACCAAGGGAAGGGGGCACCACAGAGTACCAGTACCATAGCTGTAGCCAACTAATTTTAAGGAATTGCAGATTAAAAACCATTTTCAATAAATTTTTGCATTTGCATTTTTCCCTTATAACCGTTTTATTAAAAAATGCATAAATCAGTGATGAAAATTTGTATTTTTTTCTGTTGCCCTAGTTATAGGTAAGTAATTGGCTTGTATTGCTTGCTGATGTTTAGTGTTAAATAAATATAATAAAAAAGTTTAAATTTAATATAGTTGTGTGTTCTGGCGTGGGGGATGGCCTTGAAGAAAACTGAGTTTTTAATGTCTTATTTCACCTTCAGCACTTATTGAGTCTTAATGTCTTGCCGGCTAAGCAATGCAAGGGCCAAGGGGGCACCATTATTGGGCTGTGCTTAGGGTATCAGCTGGCCTTAATCCGGCCCTGGCCCACTGACATCACTGCCAAAGGCCCGTTTTGCCTTTCTCCATGCTGAGACAGCCACAGAGTTCCATGCCTCTCTCAGCATGGACAATGGGAGTGGGTCAGCTTTGGTCGAAGCCCTGGCTTCACATGGCACATGCCACATAAAAAGACTCATCCAGCACTGGGAAGAGCAGTGGCTCCTCCCAGCACCAGATGAGTCCCTGGTTTCATGCCATGACTGCTGTCCTGGGGTCCCCATGGGGTCGGTTCATGCTGTGCAAAAGTATTTGGCCGACACTGGAAAAGCAGCTGCATTCTTCAAATACGTTCATCCCTCAGAACTGATGAGGCAATAGTTCATCACGGAACTCTTAGAATAGAGGAACCTAGAGCTCATTTTAAAAAATCACATAAAGAGGTCACCAGGGTGTGTTACAAAGTAGCTTCTGTGAGCGGTACTGACTCCATTTTGAAGCAGCCAAAACCCCACCTGCAGCAGGAATGAGACTGAGAGCATTCACACAAGGATAGATCAAGTAATCATTTTCTCATAGACTTCTTCAAATGCATTCCCCAGAGACAAAGGTGGGGGTAAAACTAAGCAGAATATGAATGCTGGATGGCAAGAGTAATACCTGGTCATGCACATGCTAATGCAGCCCTATTGCTGAACTCCAGCCTGAAATGTCTTTAAAGCAATCATTATTGTGTAAAGCCATCTTTTGTAAAGATAATGTTTTCAGCAAGTACAGCCATCATCCCCAATCACTCTCTTTTGTTATGTCTCTCTCCCATAGCAAGTAGCATCACTTCCAGTGCTTATGAACAGTGATGTCACTGATTTTCTTTAGATCATATAAAAACTCAGGTTTTAGAGGAGGGCTGGCTCTCTCTTTTACCAGAAGCACGGGGCCATACTACCGAATGCTGCTTGCGAAAGCAAACTGCCATTGGTGAGTGCTTTGCTTCCCCTATCCAAGGCTCCCTGTATTCTTTTCCTCTTCACCTGAGACCAGTAGTTGCAATGCTCACCAGTTCATGTCTACAGGAAAGGGCTCCAGCCCAAGGAAAGGTATATTGTCTTTAAAGATTCCCTCTACTCTTTCCCCTGCTGTGTGTGTGTATGCTCTTAAGTCTCAGGCCGCTAGACCTGAGGTTTATCCCAGGATTGTCCTGGGGTCAAACCTGTTCATCTAAGTGCCACACAGGGCATCCAGCGCTCAAGCAGGGACGAACCCGGGATGATCCTGGGATAAACCTTAGGTCTAGCTACAGCCTCAGAAAGTTTATTTTTCAGTCTTGAAACTACTTCTAAGCCTCCACTTGCTCGGCTAATTTCCCCAAAACTAGCTTGTGCATTTGTATCTGTTTCAACCTCAATAAATGTGCCATTGTGGCGTTATCCTCTTCAATGGTGTAGATTTCTTGAGTAAGAATCGCCTTACTTAGCCACAGATGTTCTATTGCCAATGTCAAAAGATTCCTTATAAGCGGGTGTAGGTCTTGTTAGAATGTGTGCAAGTTTGTATATGGGTCTAATGAGAACACATCATGTAACAGGGGGCTGTCATGGGTTGAGCGTGTTTTCTGCATAGTAACTGATCATGGACTGCAGTCAATACACATTTCTTGGAAGTGGAGTGGTGCCATTATAAATGTGGGTTGGATTTCTGGTACGCTATTTTATATTTCAACAGTTGGCGGCCATCCAAGGTATCTGGGAAGGGAACTTCCTCAATCCTGCCTCCTGAGATACTTCCAATTGGAGATACCAGGGACCATCTCCACACAACCAAATGCTGGGCCACTGTGCTGTAGGTCCCAACAGCCACTGATGACCTCTTCAGCTATCAAGAAGATCCACTCTGTGCTGTTTCACAGCATGGATTCCCCCTTAGCAAGTGTGCATGGGCATGTGAATTGCGGACATGGGTATTACAGGGACATACCATTCCCCAGTGTCCTTTATGCAGAAAACCAGGTCTTGAAACTTTTGCCTCTGCGTCTTAGGTAGAATTCCTTTGCTCACTTACCTGAGAGTAAATCCCTTTGAATTCAAGGGGGCATACATTCGAGTGGACATGTATAGGGTTGCACTAATGTCTCCATCAGAGTGTTTCCTAAGAATTAAGCATGCTACAGTAAGCACACTCACTTGTTTACTCAAAATGTGACTCTAAATCTTTTGCATTCCTGAAAACATTAGTACCCCTCTTTGGGGGGCAGTAATTACAAGCAGGGAAAAGGAAGGCAAAAGGCTTGCTACTGCCTGCATCTCTCTTGCAATGGATGCAAAGAGTGTGACACTCCGTTCCCTGGTGATCATTTGCCTACAGTAAGGCATTTGTTAGGAGGTTCTGGAATGAGACGTCTTCAACTAAAAGAAGCCTTCTATGGGAGTAAACAAACTGAAAGAACAAACAGCCAGAGACCACACATATTGTTAACGACAATGTCCCGCGTGCGGAAATGCTGTTGAAAGAATTGTATTTCCTACAGAACACTGTCCTTGGAGAAGGTCTATAGCTCAGTAGTAGAGCACATGTTCTGCATACAGAAGATTCCCCAATTCAATCCCTGGCTGGGAAAGGCCCATGAGACTGAAAGTTTGGACAGCCGCTGCCAGTCAGTGTAATGAGGAAGGCAGACCAATGCTCTGATTCAGTATAAGGCAGGCTGCTATGCCGATTAGGTTTTATTAGTTGTGCTGCTCAACAAGGGTGCTACAAGGTACTGAAATTATTTGGGACTCTACTACCACTGAGGTCTGCTACTTGGTCAGGCACTCCATGGCCAGCACTCAGTAACTGATGCCATGTCACATGGAGAGAGGCCTTATACAGGCCTCCACAGGTCTTGTTTGCAGTATTATGTGTTTTCACAGTCTCCAAGGGTTTTTTGAAGTCTCACGAGACTTGGCCCCTGTCTATTCGACAACAGGATTGCTCCTCATTAAATACAAACCCAAATTTTCATTGATTTGAATCTAGGTAAAGAGCATCACACTGCAGCAGCAACAGCGATTTATTTCCTGAATTTTTTTTATAGTGGTTATTAATGCACACATGTGCATTATCGCACATACGATGCTATAGAATACAGCTGAATGAAGCTATAAATCGTATCTGTGGACCTCCGCAGATTCATAGAAGAGGAAAAGCGAGTGCGCAAAGGAACAAGTCAGCAGAGGAGGATGTGAACGAGGGACCGAACACAACTCCTGTCTCTTGCGGCCCATTCCCCCCTCTTTGTTTTCATTTGAAAAGCTCCATCTTAATTCAACATCAAAATGGTGGGAAGGAACAAGGCAGTCAGAGGACGTGATAGGTGGGAAGCCGGAGAATCAGCCAATCACTTTGTCCTATCCTCAAAGCTCCGCCCACATGTCAAAATGTGATTTAACTCCCCCAAAGACACATAACCATAATGCAGTGCAAACGTGGACATGATCGAAAAGTCGTGGTAAATCATGAATGCGAATATGCACATTATCACGGTAAAAAAACAGCGCTACAGCGAATGGATGGCTGCGTCATGTGTCCTGAAATGCAAATATGCACATTTAGGTCGGGGTAAACAAGTAATAGAGACAAGCCCTTTGCAAAGTCTGACGACATTTCAGGCAGAACTTGGGAAGGCCTATATAAGGCCACTCCCCACATGGCTTTAACTCAGTCTGCTGGTGACCACTGCTCAGTGGGGTGCTGGCTATGGAATCCCCAGCTACTAGTTTTCCCTTTTGTTTGAAGTGCTGCATTTCGATCAAAACAGCAAGAAGCCAGAGGTTTGGGCAGCACAGCAGCTGCTCTCCCAAGTTCAATGTCTGGAGGGGGCAGGGGCAATCCAGGCCATTACTGCCTCAATGGTCGTGGTTGGCTGACACTTGGGGCAATGAGGAAAGATTTGGGGCCTAGGTTCATGGGCCCAGAGCAGAATACACTCGCTGCTGTTGTTTCAGGGTAAGTCCAAAGATGTGATGTGAATAGAAAAGTATGTTCTCATTGTATTGCAGCTGTGAGACAGGGACTGTTTGGGGTGTTAAGTTTCCATCATGACTATTTAAACTGCGAGGATAGGAATTGTATTAATTTATGCTGGAGTATATATCTTTATCCTGGATATATACCCTTGATGGGATGGGCTATGGCCAGTGTGAAGCACTAGAAGTGCTTTCCTTCCCCTAGTTTGCCCCATTCTGCCTCTGAAAACGTATCCACCAGATAGTTTTGTCCTCACTCACTGAACAGAGTTGCAGGCCTCCAACAATTCATTCCTTGTCAAACCACAATTAATTTCTATAATTTAACCACACCAGTGTCCTCACCTCCCTGCAAAGGAAACAAAAGAAGATAGCTGTTGCTACAAAGTGGATGCTTTGCCCTTCAGCAACTGGTCCTTTCAAGTCTCCAGAATGTAATGAGGGGGAACCTGTCCAGACATAACAAGACTGGCGAAGGGTGCCTGGATGCCCAACTCTTTCAGCGCTTTATGATTACACCACTCTGCTTGACATGTTTGTTACATCAAAAAGGTCGTTTATTTGCTTCAGCTCTTTTGTTAACTGTGCAAACAAGCTGTTACCTTATTTACAATGGAAATACTGCACCTTTACTTACTAGGCAAAAAGCAGTGTTAATAATGTCTCATGGGATTTCCTTAGTAGGCCTAAAAGTAGTCCAACCTTTTCACAGCTGGGACCCACCTTTAATCACAACTTGCAATATATGAGATCTAAGCCAGATCTATACCAAGCAGAACATGACACTTTGAAAACTGTATATGAAATGTGTCCTGGGCCCCAACTGTTGTCACTGTTTTAAAGCAGTAGTGTAGATCCTGCCATATACATCAGTCCACCTTCTCTCTCTGATTTTCTTCTTTCTCCTCCTCCTTCTCCTCCTCTTCTTTTAAAAACACTTTAAATTATCATAAAGGCAAAATAAAATGGCGGTGGTATCCCTGGTGTAACCCACCCTAAGGTAGGCCATAAAAGAGTTGTGACTCCTGACCAAGCAGTTGAAGCCCAATTGTCTAGCGCAACCTTCTCCAATTCCCAGCATCCCTCATGCTGGCTGGGGGATGCTGGGAGTTCTAGTCCAACGTATTTGGATGGCACTGGGTGGGGAAGGCTAGTCTACAGCATATTTTCAGAGCTTTTCATCTGATTGTATTTTATTAATTACAGCTGATCATGTCCTGTCAGGCTACCACCATTTCAACAAAAAGGATAGATGAATGATGGCCACTAAAGGGCTCACAATCTTAAGTAGCGTTTTGCAAAAACTATAATAAAATAATAACCTGAGATACATGGAAACGTGTTTTGAATGATGGCAATGCTGTGCCAGCCATATCCTTTGTTAAGGAAATGTAATGTGAATTATCCAGGATGTTCAGGGAATGTCTCTCAATGAGAGGTAATTGTTAGAAGATTGTTTCTTGATATAGAAGCCGCTCTGAAATATTTCGAGTGGAGAGATCCATCTGTTTGGTAAGACACTTTTGGAATGGAGAGACACCAACAAAGCACCGAGTTGTGGGATCTGAAAGCATCTTGGGGTACAGGTATCTGTCTCTGCTTCCCTGTTAGGTGCATGTATCTGTTTGCTACAACTATGCTCAATTTGTATATTTGCATTACCAAAAATACTGTAAGTCTACAGTGATCCCTCCTCCAAAGGGAAGTCAAACCTTGGCAAGCACTGCCTCTGGAACTCCTCACCATTTGGGGAACTGGGGAGTGTATTTCCTGTTGCGTAACTGTGCTTGGATTGTGGTTTGGTGTATTTTCCATGCAAAAATCATGAGGATTCCTGAAGATCCTGCCTCAAATACTTTTTTTTTGCACCACGGAGAAATTCGTGTGTGTGTGTGTAGTGCTTGGTGTGGGTGGTTTCTACCCTTGTCAATTTATGGTGCTGCAACAAGATCACACTTTTATTATGCTAGAATACATATTGGCATTGATTATTTATGTGTTCCATGTGCTTTTAATTCTGCTGAATGGAGCTTTATATACATAAACTATTCACATAAAACCTACAGTTGGGATAAAAGGGCTGGATACGTAGAATTATCTTGGCAGCCAAACAACAAGTCCTTCAGCACTGGAAATCTAAGATTTCTTCAGCAAGGGAAACCCAATTATTTAGTATTTCTTACTACTAGGGAGAAAGCAGCATCTAAATATAAGGGAAACCTAAGACCAATTTCAGGACATCTGGGGGAATATTTCATAATAAGGAAGTAACTAAAAAGGAACAAGCAGACATTTTAATTCACTGGCAGGGAATCATAGCCTGCTTGGAATCTGACATGATCAATCCTTCCTGTTTATACAAATGTATATGTGAATATAAAGGGTTAGCATGGTGGCAAGGAAAAAGAACTGAAGGATTAAGTTTGTGGAAAACACTGAGGGAGTTACATGCTCTATTTGTGTTAAGATTAAAAGGGAATTTAAAAATATACATAAAATGTAAACAGCTGCAGCTGCTCTTTAACCACAATGTATGTAAATTTGCTTCCCCCAACCAGGTGCTCTCCCCATGGACTAGAACTATCATCATCTCCAGACAGCAGGGGCATTGTGGAATGGGGACTGTGGCATGAGGAAGGATTATTGTTGTTTAACTCTTTCCCCATGAGCTGTAATGCCACTAAAAATTGTCCTCCCAAAGCTGCTTCTAGCCTCAGGAAGGATACTTCCATTGTCACCACTGGAAGTTTCCCTCCCAGGATTCCTATCAGCTGAGTGGGGGGCAGGATTTTCAGCTGAACCATAGTGTGTGTGAGGGGTTTTATTTTGCTTTGCTTAAACCCAAAACCTCTGTGGTCACACTTTCGATTGTGCTCAACCGATAAAGACAAATAAAAAAGCACCATGCGCATTAAATGCTTACATGTGCTGAAGCCATTCAGTAGTGCACACACTGGTAACTTTGAGGCTCCACTTCTGCAAAGCGCTGTACGTAGGGCTACCTATTGTGACTGCTCCAGAAAGTTCAACTAGTTCAAAATATGGCAGCCAAGTTGGTCACCAGTACATCTAGGGGTGACCATATTATACCAACTTTAAAATCACTTCACTGGCTGCCAATTAGTTTCCGTCTGGGCAAAGCATAAAGTGTTGGTTATTACCTTTAAAGCTCTACATGGTTTGGGTTCAGGTTACCTGCAGGAATGCCTTCTCCTGTACAATCCACCCCACACACTCAGGTCTTCTGGGAAGAATTTACTTCAGTCAGCCAAAACTAGGCTGATAACTGTTACCCACAGGACCTTCTCTTCTGCTGCTCCCAGGCTGTGGAATGGCCTGCGGGGAGAGATCCACCAGCTTAATAGTCTTTCTGTATTTAAGCCTTAAAGATGGTTCTCTTCAGGCAGGCCTACCCAGTCTAATTTTAAAGATTTTAATGATGTATTGGTTTTATGTTTTAAATGTTTTTGTATTCAATGTTGTTCCCCGCCTCAATCCAGAGGGAGAGGCAGGTAAGAAATAATCTAACATGAAATTACTGTGAACATACTATCACCCAGCATCCTATCTAATGCGCCAGCATTCCTTGGCAGACAAATCTATGTGGAAAGGATTCCCTCATATTAGGGTGTCTGAAAACCACTGGAATAGCAAACATGAAGGGGTGTGTGAGAGGAGACTGTTGCTTGTGAGGAACTGCAATGGTGAGCTCTCGACTCCATGTGATCTTGAACAGTAAGTGTTTTCTAGTGCCAAATAACATTTCTCATGCAAACTTGATGCCGATTCTGGGGGGGGGGAAATCACTCATGAGGAGACACACCTTCCCTTTAATAAGTACAAAGCAGATTGGTTCTTAAGATTCCTTATTTGTGTGTGTGTTTCAACTCTCTATAAACAAAAAGGAACACTAGAGGGCACCAGTTGGTTCCTAGGTTAAAATATGTTCTGATTCCCATCTCCACCTTTTGGAATACATTTTCCAAATAGCGTACTAATCTTTCAGATTTCCTCCTGCAGTCCACAGAGCACCAGTATGATCTGAATCAGTGTTCCCAATATTGATGCCCTGGAGGGCCCCAGGCTGGAGTGGATTTTTGCACCCGAGTCCTGCTCACTCATTATTACCGTTGGCAAGGTATTACCTTAAGTTTTTGCTCCCTCAACCATAAGCACAGAAAATGCTGTAAACCTGCTTTAGAGGCTTACACTCTTCCCACCATGCAGACAGGTACAGGCTTCTTAATGGCAAGCATCCACAATGATAAGGGACTAATTTAGCACACACACCTTCAGTGGTGTACCAAACTGATCTCCTATTGCTAGTTAATATTGGTTTATTTGTATGAAATGGTTTCTGTTTCACAAATTAACGTCTGAATCATTTCCTCAAATCAATTACAACAGGACTTCAACGCAGGGCAGATAATCTAATGAATGGGGGGGGGGGGGGAGAGAAAGCTGCATTCACTCCATTAGGCAATGCTACCAATTTACTCCCTCAGAAGAGTGCAGAGAAAGTAACAGAGCTGCACTTCCTCCTGGTATTATTCACCATGAATTTACTATTTCGGTGCAGAATGCACTTGGGTTTTAGAATAGCTCTTGCAGTTATTGCCTTTGATGTGCAGTTAGAAGGGAAAACCTCAGATGTTGGTGGATCAAAAACCATGTGTCTGTGCCTTGCTCAACATATCTAAGCAGTGAGATAGGTCCACGAGTACAATTATGGCAACTCCAAACTAACAAGTTGTTTTTCTTTAAAGATAGAGCCTACAACCTAACAAGTTGTTTTCTTTAAAGATAGAGCATTCAACCTATCAGTTAGGTACTCTTCAAATACTTAAAAGGTTGTCACACAGAGGAGGGCCAGGATCTCTTCTCGATCCTCCCAGAGTGCAGGACACGGAATAACGGGCTCAAGTTAAAGGAAGCCAGATTCCGGCTGGACATCAGGAAAAACTTCCTAACTGTTAGAGCAGTGCGACGGTGGCATCAGTTACCTAGGGAGGTTGTGGGCTCCCCCACACTAGAGGCATTCAAGAGGCAGCGGACAACCATCTGTCAGGGATGCTTTAGGGTGGATTTCTGCATTGAGCAAGGGGTTGGACTCGATGGCCTTGTAGGCCCCTTCCAACTCTGCTATTCTATGATTCTATGAAATTCACTGGTTTCAATTGCTTAGGGCCACAAATCTATGCACTTACCTGAAAGAAAACCACCATGAAAATAAGACTTATTTCTGGGAGAACAGGCATAAGGTTCAGCTGTGCACATGGCTAATTCTGTGGCAGATTGTGAACAGTTGATATTTATTAAGACAGCATATGTGGTTGAATTCAAATCTCTGTGCAACAACCACAGCTCTGGAGGGCCTTGAAGAACTATGCTCTCTGCCTCAGCTATATATTTATTATTCCAAGTTTTATCCCTTTCTGGATAAAATACCCAACCAGGAATAATAGTAAAACTCAAGTGGCAACCTGGTCCAGAAGCTTTTGATAATAGTGTAACATCAACAGCAATATTGGGGTTCAACTGTGATAGCTTATCACTTTAAAAAAAATGCTAGGCTCAGATGCTGTATGTTGTAACTTGTTACACTCCCATAAACAGGTTTTATGTAAGAGCAACCTATTTCAAAATAATAACCAATTATGAGGCCATTATCAGAAAACTTTTTTTTTTTAAAAAGAAAAGGCTTTTCATGATTGGACATTTGATTTGCATATATTCCTTAGTTGTTTGGAAATGGAAACCGGGTTCTAGTGTAATTTGTTTTAACCTTGGCAGTGCTAGGTTACAAAAGAAGCCACTTCCTTAGTGGTGAGAGGCGTATTAATATCACTGTGCATTTCCTGGAGTAGGTTTCTGCTTTTGCATCACCAGAGGTTTTTTTTTTAAAAAAAAACAGCTTAAAATGCACAGAACTGTTGATGGAAAGCTCTCAGTCCCACCCCCTTTAAAAAGAAATGTCCTGCTCTGTAGGAAGCCTTCTGAGTGAGGAGCGTTAATCAGAGCGTTCTTCTTTGTTTGCTGCCTCTTGAAATCTTGACAGTTCTCTGGTTCCATGGGAAGAGAGTTCTGCTGCTGCCACCTTTTCTTCAGCTGCATGCTCCTTATATTGACTAGAATTCTTCCAGCAAAATTGAAATCCACCAAACATAGAAAGTTGTGAGCATTATTTGAACAATGTTTCCTGAAGCTTCAGGCAAAGTGAACTTCTAAAGACCACAATGTTTAATGTCAGTCTCATCATGTTTATTTGCATGCTGCTTTTCCAAATTATGCTCACAAGGAAACAAAAAAAATCAATATAGAGATACAGCAAAAGCATATAACCATATCAAACACATTTCATAGTGTGTTATATTCATATTAACAAGCTGGCAGACATTACAATTAAAGTTTCCTTGAATGTGGAATGTTTGAAAGCACATTTCTTTCATAACCATATAAAAAAGCCACATTTAGTTAGTTAACAAACCCTTAACTGACTAATCCAAATCACTAAGATTAGTAGCAAAAATAAAAAACATGTTGGTATCAAAATGTTACAATTTAAACCAATTAGACTCAAAAACTATCAAAGCAGCAACATTGGAACACAACAGAATCCAGAGGAGTATTACTCTCAAGAAATCTGATGCACCTGGCTGAAGTATCATTATCCCCTTAACTACACAACCTATGCTAAGACACATCAAATTTCTGTTGCTACACTTAACAATGACACAGCGTTAAGGTTGTTTTAGACAGCATTCCTGCCAAAAACTGAAGAAATATCAACCTGCTCTTCTTATTGATTTTATAAGTAGAGTTCCCAGTTCATGCTTTTCAGTACAGTGCCTAGTTTGTCTGGCTAGGATTGCACACTTAAGGAAGTTCTCAAATGCTTTTCCAGCTGCATTTTCCACATGGCCCTTGAAAAAACAGATTAGAAGGCAGAAAAGCGAAGAACAATAGGCATTCCTGTCAGCTGCTTCTGTGGACAGGATGTCTTGGGACCTTGCGTAATTGGTCTGAAAGCCTTCCCTTACTGAATAGCCAGGCACATACATGCACAAAGTTTATTCAGTTTCATTGCAGGGCATAGTGAGAAAAAACTTCTTAAATATGTTTATTCCAAGACCAGGTTTGTAATCTTACATTGTCAAGATTATAGCCAGCGTAAACAACATCAAAGGAAGATAGGCCAAGTCATTAGTGAGAATATATGAACTACGCGGAGTTGAAAGTTAACAATTCAATGCTTGCCTTACCTTTTGTGCCATGAAGTGGAGTAAATCCTCAGCCAGCAGAGTGGCAAGTTGCATGCTCCTAAGCGAGGTAGCAGTGGAAAGCCCTGATGGCCCTGTTCACCCACTGCAGCAAAAGCTCTCCAGAGCAGCCAACTCCCTTTGTTTTGCTTTAAGGAACACCTCAGAGCAAGACAGAGAGCAGGCGCCCCAGAGCCAGTTACGCTCTGAGGGAATCTTCAGAGCAAGATAGAAGGGCAACTACTTTTGATGAACCTGCCACCTTCCGAGTGTGCCAGAGGGCAGGTGGGCTCTCTAGAGAGCTGCAGAAATGGTCAGCATGTCTCTTCAGAGAGCTGCCCAGATTCAAACGCCTACTGGAAGTGTCCAAGGAGACTGCTAGTGCTGCAGGCAATATTCCAGGACCTCTCTCCTCGGGAGCAGCTACCCGATCTTCTGTGCTGCAGGCGATATACTAGGGCACCTCTCCTGGCAGTCTCAATATCTGGCTCTGAGGAAGGCTTCCGCTCAGAGTTAGGTATCTGACACTGGTATTTCCATGTCAGCTGCTTTTTCTGGCTGACACAGCTCTCCAGAGGGCCCACACTCTAGCTTGAAGTGGCAGCACCTCTTTTCCCACCTCAGGTGACAGGAGAGCTTGTGCTGTTGCTGGTTCACAGTGTAAAAAGAACAGTGGCTTCCACACAAACCTATTAGCTGGGTCTGTTTGTTTAAGTATCCGGCAATTTGTGGTAAGGCGGTGCTGCTTTGCTCATATTTACTTTAGGCCTATATAAGTCATTTGAGATAGGGAGACCCCCCCAAAAATCAATTAGAAATCATTATGTTGACCACCTTTCAAAATGGCGGACTCTAGCTTAAAAAATGGCGTAGATAAGCAGTTGAGGTGTCTTTTATAATGTTCCTTTCAAAAAATTCAACGGTACTATTTTAAAGTAGGTATTTTAATAAATTTGCTTAAAAATGAGAAAAACAAAAATACTTTTTTATTGTAAACATTTCTTCACTATTCATTTAACAGACCCATCCAATGTTTAAAATATATCAATTTTTTAATTTATATAGGGGAAAAACAACCAAAAATATGAACTATTAACTGTTATTACAGTATTCTTCATTTCTAAATTTAATGTGTAACATTGGTATATATTG